>NW_025960850.1:0-3000 GCF_023159225.1 Perognathus longimembris pacificus | reverse complement strand
AATAGATGGAACATTCCTCAAAACAATAAAAGCCATATACAACAGACCAACTGCTAATATCATATTAAATGGAGAGAAACTTAAGTCATTCCCCCTAAAATCAGGAACAAGACAAGGATGCCCACTCTCCCCACTTCTGTTCAACATAGTGCTGGAATCCCTAGCCATAGCAATAAGGCAAGAGGAGGACATCAAAGGGATCCACATCGGCAAGGAAGAAATCAAGTTATCCCTATCGCAGACGACATGATCTTGTATCTGAAGGACCCAAAAACCTCAGTACCCAAACTCCTACACCTAATAAACCAATTTGGCAAAGTAGCAGGATATAAAATCAACCCACAAAAGTCAGCAGCTTTTCTGTACACCAGCAATAGACAAACAGAAAAGGAAATTATGGAAACAATTCCATTTACAGTAGCCAAAAAAAGAATAAAGTACCTAGGGATCAACTTAACCAAGGACGTGACGGACCTATTCAATGAAAACTACAAAAATCTAATAAGGGAAATCAAAGAAGACACAAGGAGATGGAAAGACCTCCCATGCTCATGGGTAGGCAGAATCAATATAGTGAAAATGGCCATATTGCCCAAATTGTTATACAAATTCAATGCAATACCTATCAAAATCCCAGCCACATTCTTCACTGAAATAGAGAAACCAATCCATAAATTCATATGGAACAGCAAAAAACCTAGAATAGCCAAAGCAATTCTAGGCAAAAAAAGCAATGCAGGAGGTATCACAATACCTGACTTCAAGATCTACTACAAGGCCATCATAACAAAAACAGCATGGTATTGGTATAAAAACAGATCGGAAGACCAATGGATTAGAACTGAAGACCCAGAAATAAAACCGCACTCTTACAGCCAACTGATATTCGACAAAGGAGCTAAAGATATACAATGGAATAAACATAGCCTCTTCAACTACTGGTGCTGGGAGAACTGGGCAGCCATATGCAGAAAACTCAAAGTAGACCCAAGCCTATCACCATGCACCAAGATCAACTCAAAATGGATCAAGGACCTCAACATCAGACCTGAATCCTTGAAACTACTGAAGGACAGAGTAGGAAAGACACTAGAACTTATAGGCACAGGAAGGAACTTCCTGAATAGAGTCCCAGGGGCACAACAAATAGGAGAAAGACTCGACAAATGGGACTACTACAAATTAAAAAGTTTCTGCACAGCTAAGGACATAGCCACCAAAATAGAAAGACAGCCAACGATATGGGAAAGGATATTTACCAGCACAGCAACAGACAAAGGCCTGATATCGGTCATCTACAGAGAACTCAAAAAACTAAGCCCCTCCAAGCCCAATAAACCTATTAGGAAATGGGCAAAAGAGCTAAAGAGAGACTTCACAAGAGAAGATATAAAAATGGCAAAGAAACATATGAGGAAATGCTCAACATCCCTGCTAGTAAAGGAAATGCAAATAAAAACAACCCTGAGATACCACCTCACCCCAGTTAGAATGGCCTATACTCTGAACTCAGGAAACAACAAATGCTGGAGGGGCTGTGGGGAAAGAGGAACCCTTCTCCATTGTTGGTGGGAGTGCAAATTAGTACAACCACTTTGGAGAACAGTATGGAGGTTTCTCAAAAAGCTCAATATAGACCTACCCTATGACCCAGCCATACCACTCCTAGGCATCTATCCTAAACAGCAAAATCCAAGATATCAAAAAGGCATTTGTACTACCATGTTTATCGCGGCACAATTCACAATAGCTAAAATATGGAAACAACCCAGATGCCCCTCCACAGACGAATGGATCCAAAAAATATGGTACTTATACACAATGGAATACTACATAGCGATTAGGAATGGTGAAATATTGTTATTTGCAGGGAAATGGTCGGAACTCGAACAAATAATGCTGAGTGAGACAAGCCTAGAACACAGAAAACAAAGGGGCATGATCTCCCTGATATATGACTGTTAACAAAGGGAGACGGAGAGACAGTAGAGACCAAGTCTGTGAATACTGTATATGTGCTTGATACATTGTATATTGCATATATGTCAACCTGACCTAGACAAGGGATAGAAAAACAGGTTGTAAGATATCATAAGAAATGTACACACTGCCCTACTATGTAACTGCACCCTCTTTGCACAACACCTTGTAAAAAAATTTATGTCCAATTAATAAAAAAAAAAATAAAAAAATTAAAAAAAAAAAAAAAAAAAAAGAAAGTGAGAAATGTCTGATAAAGTCTGAAGTTTCCTGGTAGTGAAGCAAACATCCTGAGACAGAAACCCAAGGAAGTTCTAAGAGCCATGCGAAGGCTGGCATTGTCAAGCAAGAGGAAAGCACCAGATTTGGGGTCCAAGAATTGAATGTAGCCAGGCACCAATGGCCCACACCTCTCTCTAATGCTAGCTATTCAAGAGGCTGAGATCTGAGGATCATGGTTCAAAGCCAGCCCAGGCAGGAAAGTCTGTGAGATGCTGATCTCCAATTAAGCACTGGATGATAGGAAGCAGGGCTGTGGCTCAAGTGGTAGAGTGCTTAGCCTTCAGTGAAAAAGCTGGGAGACAATGCCTAAGCCCTGAGTTCAAGCCTTAGCATCAGCCCCAAAATTCAAATAAATCTGTATTTCTCTGTTGATGACTTTCTTTTTTCCTCCTTACAACAGGAAATAAAATGGAGAAAACTGTAAAGCCTGTTTAAATGTATGAAACTATCCTATATGGGACAGAGAAGGCCCCTTTACACATAAACTCCCATAGACAGTGTGTCCCCTTCTGGGCTGGGGGCGAGGGGGAGGGCGGGGGATGCTGAAAGGGGATGTCACTGATTCCATTCCACATAAGTGAGCAAATTCTTAAGAAGTTCAGAGTGGAAACTGAGGGCCTGTGACTCACACTTGTTGTTTTGTTTTTGCCAGTTCTGGGGCTTGAACTCAGGGCCTAAGCACTTTCCTTGGCTTTTTTGCTCAAGGCTAGCACTCTACCACTTGAGCCACAGCACCAC
>NW_025960849.1:0-32904 GCF_023159225.1 Perognathus longimembris pacificus | reverse complement strand
CCTGCGCGCACTGCCCTTCTCTCCACATTTATGTGTTTGTTTGTTTGTCTATCTAATCTTTTGGGTTTTTATTTCTAATGAGGTCGACCAGTTGCCTATTTATTATTTTTTTTACTACGTATCAAGCTGAGCTGCTTGTCTTTTCTCCTGTGTGCTCGCGCACTCTCGCCTTTTCCACTTATTTATATTTTTGATTTATTTTTGATTTATTTTGTCAATTTAAATAAAAATACGCATCGTGCTGTGCTGTTTCTGTTTGCTTGAGTGCATTCGCGCGCTCTCACTTTCTGCACTTTACAATTTTTTGTTATTATTTATCTATTCCTGAGAGTTTATCTTATTTTTTATTTGTTTATTTAAATGAAGTCGACCAGTTGCCTGCCCTTCCTTCCATTATCCGTCACCGAGACAAACTGAACAAAGTTCTGAGGTCGACCTTGTAAAGATAAGGATTCAGGTCTGTCTGCTGTTTACCGTTGCTCCTGCGCTCACTGCCCTTCTCTCCAAATTTATGTTTTTGTTTGTTTGTCTATCTAATCTTTTGGGTTTTTATTTCTAATGAGGTCGACCAGATGTCTATTTATTATTTTTTTTACTACGCATCAAGCTGCGCTGCTTGTCTTTGCTCCTGTGTGCTCGCGCACTCTCGCCTTTTCCACTTATGTTATTTTTTATTTATTTTTGATTTATTTTGTCAATTTAAAAAAAATACGCATCGTGCTGTGCTGTTTTTGTTTGCCTGAGTGCATTCGAGCGCTCTCGATTTCTGAACTTTACAATTTTTTTGTTATTATTTATCTATTCCTGAGTGTTTATCTTATTTTTTATTTGTTTATTTAAATGATGTCGACCAGTTGCCTGCCCTTCCTTCCATTATCCGTCACCGAGACAAACTGAACAAAGTTCTGAGGTCGACCTTGTAAAGATAAGGATTCAGGTCTGTCTGCTGTTTACCTTTGCTCCTGCCCGCACTGCCCTTCTCTCCACATTTATGTGTTTGTTTGTTTGTCTATCTAATCTTTTGGGTTTTTATTTCTAATGAGGTCGACCAGTTGTCTATTTATTATTTTTTTTACTACGCATCAAGCTGCGCTGCTTGTCTTTGCTCCTGTGTGCTCGCGCACTCTCGCCTTTTCCACTTATTTTTATTTTTGATTTATTTTTGATTTATTTTGTCAATTTAAAAAAAAATACGCATCGTGCTGTGCTGTTTGTGTTTGCTTGAGTGCATTCGCGCGCTCTCGCTTTCTCCACTTTACAATTTCTTTGTTATTATTTATCTATTCCTGAGAGTTTATCTTATTTTTTATTGGTTTATTTAAATGAAGTCGACCAGTTGCCTGCCCTTCTTTCCATTATCCGTCACCGAGACAAACTGAACAAATTTCTGAGGTCGACCTTGTAAAGATAAGGATTCAGGTCTGTCTGCTGTTTACCTTTGCTCCTGCGCGCACTGCCCTTCTCTCCACATTTATGTGTTTGTTTGTTTGTCTATCTAATCTTTTGGGTTTTTATTTCTAATGAGGTCGACCCGTTGTCTATTTATTATTTTATTTACTACGCATCAAGCTGCGCTGCTTCTCTTTGCTCCTGTGTGCTCGCGCACTCTCGCCTTTTCCACTTATTTTTATTTTTGATTTATTTTTGATTTATTTTGTCAATTTAAAAAAAATACGCATCGTGCTGTGCTGTTTGTGTTTGCTTGAGTGCATTCGCGCGCTCTCGCTTTCTCCACTTTACAATTTTTTTGTTATTATTTATCTATTCCTGAGAGTTTATCTTATTTTTTATTTGTTTATTTAAATGAAGTCGACCAGTTGCCTGCCCTTCCTTCCATTAACCGTCACCGAGACAAACTGAACAAAGTTCTGAGGTCGAACTTGTAAAGATAAGGATTCAGGTCTGTCTGCTGTTTACCTTTGCTCCTGCGCGCACTGCCCTTCTCTCCACATTTATGTGTTTGTTTGTTTGTCTATCTTATCTTTTGGGTTTTTATTTCTAATGAGGTCGACCAGTTGTCTATTTATTATTTTTTTTACTACGCATCAAGCTGCGCTGCTTGTCTTTGCTCCTGTGTGCTCGCGCACTCTCGCCTTTCCCACTTATTTTTATTTTTGATTTATTTTTGATTTATTTTGTCAATTTTTAAAAAAATACGCATCGTGCTGTGCTGTTTGTGTTTGCTTGAGTGCATTCGCGCGCTCTCGCTTTCTCCACTTTACAATTTTTTTGTTATTATTTATCTATTCCTGAGAGATTATCTTATTTTTTATTTTTTTATTTAAAAGAAGTCGACCAGTTGCCTGCCCTTCCTTCCATTATCCGTCACCGAGACAAACTGAGCAAAGTTCTGAGGTCGACCTTGTAAAGATAAGGATTCAGGTCTGTCTGCTGTTTACCTTTGCTCCTGCCCGCACTATCCTTCTCTCCACATTTATGTGTTTGTTTGTTTGTCTATCTAATCTTTTGGGTTTTTATTTCTAATGAGGTCGACCAGTTGTCTATTTATTATTTTTTTTACTAAGCATCAAGCTGCGCTGCTTGTCTTTGCTCCTGTGTGCTCGCGCACTCTCGCCTTTTCCACTTATTTTTATTTTTGATTTATTTTTGATATATTTTGTCAATTTCAAAAAAAAATACGCATCGTGCTGTGCTGTTTGTGTAAGCTTGAGTGCATTTGCGCGCTCTCGCTTTCTCCACTTTACAATTTTTTTGTTATTATTTATCTATTCCTGAGAGTTTATCTTATTTTTTATTTGTTTATTTAAATGAAGTCGACCAGTTGCCTGCCCTTCCTTCCATTATCCGACACCGAGACAAAGTGAACAAAGTTCTGAAGTCGACCTTGTAAAGATAAGGATTCAGGTCTGTCTGCTGTTTACCTTTGCTCCTGCGCGCACTGCCCTTCTCTCCACATTTATGTGTTTGTTTGTTTGTCTATCTAATCTTTTGGGTTTTTATTTCTAATGAGGTCGACCAGTTATCTATTTATTATTTTTTTTACTACGCATCAAGCGGCGCTGCTTGTCTTTGCTCCTGTGTGCTCGCGCACTCTCGCCTTTTCCACTTATTTTTATTTTTGATTTATTTTTTCAATTAAAAAAAAAAATACGCATCGTGCTGTGCTGTTTGTGTTTGCTTGAGTGCATTCGCGCGCTCTCGCTTTCTCTACTTTACAATTTTTTTGTTATTATTTATCTATTCCTGAGAGTTTATCTTATTTTTTATTTGTTTATTTAAATGAAGTCGACCAGTTGCCTGCCCTTCCTTCCATTATCCGTCACCGAGACAAACTGAACAAAGTTCTGAGGTCGAACTTGTAAAGATAAGGATTCAGGTCTGTCTGCTGTTTACCTTTGCTCCGGCGCGCACTGCCCTTCTTTCCACATTTATGTGTTTGTTTGTTTGTCTATCTTATCTTTTGGGTTTTTATTTCTAATGAGGTCGACCAGTTGTCTATTTATTATTTTTTTTACTACGCATCAAGCTGCGCTGCTTGTCTTTGCTCCTTTGTGCTCGCGCACTCTCGCCTTTCCCACTTATTTTTATTTTTGATTTATTTTTGATTTATTTTGTCAATTTAAAAAAAAATACGCATCGTGCTGTGCTGTTTGTGTTTGCTTGAGTGCATTCGCGCGCTCTCGCTTTCTCCACTTTACAATTTTTTTGTTATTATTTATCTATTCCTGAGAGTTTATCTTATTTTTTTATTTTTTTATTTAAAAGAAGTCGACCAGTTGACTGCCCTTCCTTCCATTATCCGTCACGGAGACAAACTGAGCAAAGTTCTGAGGTCGACCTTGTAAAGATAAGGATTCAGGTCTGTCTGCTGTTTACCTTTGCTCCTGCGCGCAATGCCATTCTCTCCACATTTATGTGTTTGTTTGTTTGTCTATCTAATCTTTTGGGTTTTTATTTCTAATGAGGTCGACCAGTTGTCTATTTATTATTTTTTTTACTACGCATCAAGCTGCGCTGCTTGTCTTTGCTCCTGTGTGCTCGCGCACTCTCGCCTTTTCCACTTATTTTTATTTTTGATTTATTTTTGATTTATTTTGTCAATTTAAAAAAAAATACGCATCGTGCTGTGCTGTTTGTGTTTGCTTTAGTGCATTCGCGCGCTCTCGCTTTCTCCACTTTACAATTTCTTTGTTATTATTTATCTATTCCTGAGAGTTTATCTTATTTTTTATTTGTTTATTTAAATGAAGTCGACCAGTTGCCTGCCCTTCCTTCCATTATCCGTCACCGAGACAAACTGAACAAAATTCTGAGGTCGACCTTGTAAAGATAAGGATTCAGGTCTGTCTGCTGTTTACCTTTGCTCCTGCGCGCACTGCCCTTCTCTCCACATTTATGTGTTTGTTTGTTTGTCTATCTAATCTTTTGGGTTTTTATTTCTAATGAGGTCGACCCGTTGTCTATTTATTATTTTTTTGTACTACGCATCAAGCTGCGCTGCTTGTCTTTGCTCCTGTGTGCTCGCGCACTCTCGCCTTTTCCACTTATTTTTATTTTTGATTTATTTTGTCAATTTAAAAAAAATACGCATCGTGCTGTGTTGTTTGTGTTTGCTTGAGTGCATTCGCGCGCTCTCGCTTTCTCCACTTTACAATTTTTTTGTTATTATTTATCTATTCCTGAGAGTTTATCTTATTTTTTGTTTATTCAAATGAAGTCGACCAGTTGCCTGCCCTTCCTTCCATTATCCGTCACCGAGACAAACTGAACAAAGTTCTGAGGTCGACCTTGTAAAGATAAGGATTCAGGACTGTCTGCTGTTTACCTTTGCTCCTGCGCGCACTGCCCTTCTCTCCACATTTATGTGTTTGTTTGTTTGTCTATCTAATCTTTTGGGTTTTTATTTCTAATGAGGTCGACCAGTTGCCTATTTATTATTTTTTTTACTACGTATCAAGCTGAGCTGCTTGTCTTTTCTCCTGTGTGCTCGCGCACTCTCGCCTTTTCCACTTATTTATATTTTTGATTTATTTTTGATTTATTTTGTCAATTTAAATAAAAATACGCATCGTGCTGTGCTGTTTCTGTTTGCTTGAGTGCATTCGCGCGCTCTCACTTTCTGCACTTTACAATTTTTTGTTATTATTTATCTATTCCTGAGAGTTTATCTTATTTTTTATTTGTTTATTTAAATGAAGTCGACCAGTTGCCTGCCCTTCCTTCCATTATCCGTCACCGAGACAAACTGAACAAAGTTCTGAGGTCGACCTTGTAAAGATAAGGATTCAGGTCTGTCTGCTGTTTACCGTTGCTCCTGCGCTCACTGCCCTTCTCTCCAAATTTATGTTTTTGTTTGTTTGTCTATCTAATCTTTTGGGTTTTTATTTCTAATGAGGTCGACCAGATGTCTATTTATTATTTTTTTTACTACGCATCAAGCTGCGCTGCTTGTCTTTGCTCCTGTGTGCTCGCGCACTCTCGCCTTTTCCACTTATGTTATTTTTTATTTATTTTTGATTTATTTTGTCAATTTAAAAAAAATACGCATCGTGCTGTGCTGTTTTTGTTTGCCTGAGTGCATTCGAGCGCTCTCGATTTCTGAACTTTACAATTTTTTTGTTATTATTTATCTATTCCTGAGTGTTTATCTTATTTTTTATTTGTTTATTTAAATGATGTCGACCAGTTGCCTGCCCTTCCTTCCATTATCCGTCACCGAGACAAACTGAACAAAGTTCTGAGGTCGACCTTGTAAAGATAAGGATTCAGGTCTGTCTGCTGTTTACCTTTGCTCCTGCCCGCACTGCCCTTCTCTCCACATTTATGTGTTTGTTTGTTTGTCTATCTAATCTTTTGGGTTTTATTTCTAATGAGGTCGACCCGTTGTCTATTTATTATTTTATTTACTACGCATCAAGCTGCGCTGCTTCTCTTTGCTCCTGTGTGCTCGCGCACTCTCGCCTTTTCAACTTATTTTTATTTTTGATTTATTTTTGATTTATTTTGTCAATTTAAAAAAAATACGCATCGTGCTGTGCTGTTTGTGTTTGCTTGAGTGCATTCGCGCGCTCTCGCTTTCTCCACTTTACAATTTTTTTGTTATTATTTATCTATTCCTGAGAGTTTATCTTATTTTTTATTTGTTTATTTAAATGAAGTCGACCAGTTGCCTGCCCTTCCTTCCATTAACCGTCACCGAGACAAACTGAACAAAGTTCTGAGGTCGAACTTGTAAAGATAAGGATTCAGGTCTGTCTGCTGTTTACCTTTGCTCCTGCGCGCACTGCCCTTCTCTCCACATTTATGTGTTTGTTTGTTTGTCTATCTTATCTTTTGGGTTTTTATTTCTAATGAGGTCGACCAGTTGTCTATTTATTATTTTTTTTACTACGCATCAAGCTGCGCTGCTTGTCTTTGCTCCTGTGTGCTCGCGCACTCTCGCCTTTCCCACTTATTTTTATTTTTGATTTATTTTTGATTTATTTTGTCAATTTTTAAAAAAAATACGCATCGTGCTGTGCTGTTTGTGTTTGCTTGAGTGCATTCGCGCGCTCTCGCTTTCTCCACTTTACAATTTTTTTGTTATTATTTATCTATTCCTGAGAGATTATCTTATTTTTTATTTTTTTATTTAAAAGAAGTCGACCAGTTGCCTGCCCTTCCTTCCATTATCCGTCACCGAGACAAACTGAGCAAAGTTCTGAGGTCGACCTTGTAAAGATAAGGATTCAGGTCTGTCTGCTGTTTACCTTTGCTCCTGCCCGCACTATCCTTCTCTCCACATTTATGTGTTTGTTTGTTTGTCTATCTAATCTTTTGGGTTTTTATTTCTAATGAGGTCGACCAGTTGTCTATTTATTATTTTTTTTACTAAGCATCAAGCTGCGCTGCTTGTCTTTGCTCCTGTGTGCTCGCGCACTCTCGCCTTTTCCACTTATTTTTATTTTTGATTTATTTTTGATATATTTTGTCAATTTCAAAAAAAAATACGCATCGTGCTGTGCTGTTTGTGTAAGCTTGAGTGCATTTGCGCGCTCTCGCTTTCTCCACTTTACAATTTTTTTGTTATTATTTATCTATTCCTGAGAGTTTATCTTATTTTTTATTTGTTTATTTAAATGAAGTCGACCAGTTGCCTGCCCTTCCTTCCATTATCCGACACCGAGACAAAGTGAACAAAGTTCTGAAGTCGACCTTGTAAAGATAAGGATTCAGGTCTGTCTGCTGTTTACCTTTGCTCCTGCGCGCACTGCCCTTCTCTCCACATTTATGTGTTTGTTTGTTTGTCTATCTAATCTTTGGGTTTTTATTTCTAATGAGGTCGACCAGTTATCTATTTATTATTTTTTTTACTACGCATCAAGCGGCGCTGCTTGTCTTTGCTCCTGTGTGCTCGCGCACTCTCGCCTTTTCCACTTATTTTTATTTTTGATTTATTTTTTCAATTAAAAAAAAAATACGCATCGTGCTGTGCTGTTTGTGTTTGCTTGAGTGCATTCGCTGCGCTCTCGCTTTCTCCACTTTACAATTTTTTTGTTATTATTTATCTATTCCTGAGAGTTTATCTTATTTTTTATTTGTTTATTTAAATGAAGTCGACCAGTTGCCTGCCCTTCCTTCCATTATCCGTCACCGAGACAAACTGAACAAAGTTCTGAGGTCGAACTTGTAAAGATAAGGATTCAGATCTGTCTGCTGTTTACCTTTGCTCCGGCGCGCACTGCCCTTCTTTCCACATTTATGTGTTTGTTTGTTTGTCTATCTTATCTTTTGGGTTTTTATTTCTAATGAGGTCGACCAGTTGTCTATTTATTATTTTTTTTACTACGCATCAAGCTGCGCTGCTTGTCTTTGCTCCTTTGTGCTCGCGCACTCTCGCCTTTCCCACTTATTTTTATTTTTGATTTATTTTTGATTTATTTTGTCAATTTTAAAAAAAAAATACGCATCGTGCTGTGCTGTTTGTGTTTGCTTGAGTGCATTCGCGCGCTCTCGCTTTCTCCACTTTACAATTTTTTTGTTATTATTTATCTATTCCTGAGAGTTTATCTTATTTTTTATTTTTTTATTTAAAAGAAGTCGACCAGTTGACTGCCCTTCCTTCCATTATCCGTCACGGAGACAAACTGAGCAAAGTTCTGAGGTCGACCTTGTAAAGATAAGGATTCAGGTCTGTCTGCTGTTTACCTTTGCTCCTGCGCGCAATGCCATTCTCTCCACATTTATGTGTTTGTTTGTTTGTCTATCTAATCTTTTGGGTTTTTATTTCTAATGAGGTCGACCAGTTGTCTATTTATTATTTTTTTTACTACGCATCAAGCTGCGCTGCTTGTCTTTGCTCCTGTGTGCTCGCGCACTCTCGCCTTTTCCACTTATTTTTATTTTTGATTTATTTTTGATATATTTTGTCAATTTTAAAAAAAATACGCATCGTGCTGTGCTGTTTGTGTTTGCTTGAGTGCATTCGCGCGCTCTCGCTTTCTCCAATTTACAATTTTTTTGTTATTATTTATGTATTCCTGAGAGTTTATCTTATTTTTTATTTGTTTATTTAAATGAAGTCGACCAGTTGCCTGCCCTTCCTTCCATTATCCGTCACCGAGACAAACTGAACAAAGTTCTGAGGTCGACCTTGTAAAGATAAGCATTCAGGTCTGTCTGGTGTTTACCTTTGCTCCTGCGCGCACTGCCCTTCTCTCCACATTTATGTGTTTGTTTGTTTGTCTATCTAATCTTTTGGGTTTTTATTTCTAATGAGGTCGACCAGTTGTCTATTTATTATTTTTTTTAGTACGCATCAAGCTGCGCTGCTTGTCTTTGCTCCTGTGTGCTCGCGCACTCTCGCCTTTTCCACTTATTTTTATTTTTGATTTATTTTTTCAATTTAAAAAAAAATACGCATCGTGCTGTGCTGTTTGTGTTTGCTTGAGTGCATTCGCGCGCTCTCGCTTTCTCCACTTTACAATTTTTTTGTTATTATTTATGTATTCCTGAGAGTTTATCTTATTTTTTATTTGTTTATTTAAATGAAGTCGACCAGTTGCCTGCCCTTCCTTCCATTATCCGTCACCGAGACAAACTGAACAAAGTTCTGAGGTCGACCTTGTAAAGATAAGCATTCAGGTCTGTCTGCTGTTTACCTTTGCTCCTGCGCGCACTGCCCTTCTCTCCACATTTATGTGTTTGTTTGTTTGTCTATCTAATCTTTGGGTTTTTATTTCTAATGAGGTCGACCAGTTGTCTATTTATTATTTTTTTTACTACGCATCAAGCTGCGCTGCTTGTCTTTGCTCCTGTGTGCTCGAGCACTCTCGCCTTTTCCACTTACTTTTATTTTTGATTTCTTTTTGATTTATTTTGTCAATTTTTAAAAAATACGCATCGTGCTGTGCTGTTTGTGTTTGCTTGAGTGCATTCGCGCGCTCTCGCTTTCTCCACTTTACAATTTTTTTGTTATTATTCATCTATTCCTGAGAGTTTATCTTATTTTTTATTTGTTTATTTAAATGAAGTCGACCAGTTGTCTGGCCTTCCTTCCATTATCCTTCACCGAGACAAACTGATCCAAGTTCTGAGGTCGACCTTGTAAAGATAAGGATTCAGGTCTGTCTGCTGTTTACCTTTGCTCCTGCGCGCACTGCCCTTCTCTCCACATTTATGTGTTTGTTTCTTTGTCTATCTAATCTTTTGGGTTTTTATTTCTATTGAGGTCGACCAGTTGTCTATTTATTATTTTTTTTACTACGCATCACGCTGCGCTGCTTGTCTTTGCTCCTGTGTGCTCGCGCACACTCGCCTTTTCCACTTATTTTTATTTTTGATTTATTTTCTCAATTGTAAAAAAAAAAAACGCATCGTGCTGTGCTGTTTGTGTTTGCTTGAGTGCATTCGCGTGCTCTCGCTTTCTCCACTTTACAATTTTTTTGTTATTATTTATCTATTCCTGAGAGTTTATCATATTTTTTATTTGTTTATTTAAATGAAGTCGACCAGTTGCCTGCCCTTCCTTCCATTATCCGTCACCGAGACAAACTGAACAAGTTCTGAGGTCGACCTTGTAAAGATAAGCATTCAGGTCTGTCTGCTGTTTTCCTTTGCTCCTGCGCGCACTGCCCTTCTCTCCACATTTATGTGTTTGTTTGTTTGTCTATCTAATCTTTTGGGTTTTATTTCTAATGAGGTCGACCAGTTGTCTATTTATTATTTTTTTTACTACGCATCAAGCTGCGCTGCTTGTCTTTGCTCCTGTGTGCTCGCGCACTCTCGCCTTTCCCACTTATTTTTATTTTTGATTTATTTTTGATTTATTTTGTCAATTTTTTAAAAAAAATACGCATCGTGCTGTGCTGTTTGTGTTTGCTTGAGTGCATTCGCGCGCTCTCGCTTTCTCCACTTTACAATTTTTTTGTTATTATTTATCTATTCCTGAGAGATTATCTTATTTTTTATTTTTTTATTTAAAAGAAGTCGACCAGTTGCCTGCCCTTCCTTCCATTATCCGTCACCGAGACAAACTGAGCAAAGTTCTGAGGTCGACCTTGTAAAGATAAGGATTCAGGTCTGTCTGCTGTTTACCTTTGCTCCTGCCCGCACTATCCTTCTCTCCACATTTATGTGTTTGTTTGTTTGTCTATCTAATCTTTTGGGTTTTTATTTCTAATGAGGTCGACCAGTTGTCTATTTATTATTTTTTTTACTAAGCATCAAGCTGCGCTGCTTGTCTTTGCTCCTGTGTGCTCGCGCACTCTCGCCTTTTCCACTTATTTTTATTTTTGATTTATTTTTGATATATTTGGTCAATTTCAAAAAAAAATACGCATCGTGCTGTGCTGTTTGTGTAAGCTTGAGTGCATTTGCGCGCTCTCGCTTTCTCCACTTTACAATTTTTTTGTTATTATTTATCTATTCCTGAGAGTTTATCTTATTTTTTATTTGTTTATTTAAATGAAGTCGACCAGTTGCCTGCCCTTCCTTCCATTATCCGACACCGAGACAAAGTGAACAAAGTTCTGAAGTCGACCTTGTAAAGATAAGGATTCAGGTCTGTCTGCTGTTTACCTTTGCTCCTGCGCGCACTGCCCTTCTCTCCACATTTATGTGTTTGTTTGTTTGTCTATCTAATCTTTTGGGTTTTTATTTCTAATGAGGTCGACCAGTTGTCTATTTATTATTTTTTTACTACGCATCACGCTGCGCTGCTTGTCTTTGCTCCTGTGTGCTCGCGCACACTCGCCTTTTCCACTTATTTTTATTTTTGATTTATTTTCTCAATTGTAAAAAAAAAAACGCATCGTGCTGTGCTGTTTGTGTTTGCTTGAGTGCATTCGCGTGCTCTCGCTTTCTCCACTTTACAATTTTTTTGTTATTATTTATCTATTCCTGAGAGTTTATCATATTTTTTATTTGTTTATTTAAATGAAGTCGACCAGTTGCCTGCCCTTCCTTCCATTATCCGTCACCGAGACAAACTGAACAAAGTTCTGAGGTCGACCTTGTAAAGATAAGCATTCAGGTCTGTCTGCTGTTTTCCTTTGCTCCTGCGCGCACTGCCCTTCTCTCCACATTTATGTGTTTGTTTGTTTGTCTATCTAATCTTTTGGGTTTTTATTTCTAATGAGGTCGACCAGTTGTCTATTTATTATTTTTTTTACTACGCATCAAGCTGCGCTGCTTGTCTTTGCTCCTGTGTGCTCGCGCACTCTCGCCTTTCCCACTTATTTTTATTTTTGATTTATTTTTGATTTATTTTGTCAATTTTTAAAAAAAATACGCATCGTGCTGTGCTGTTTGTGTTTGCTTGAGTGCATTCGCGCGCTCTCGCTTTCTCCACTTTACAATTTTTTTGTTATTATTTATCTATTCCTGAGAGATTATCTTATTTTTTATTTTTTTATTTAAAAGAAGTCGACCAGTTGCCTGCCCTTCCTTCCATTATCCGTCACCGAGACAAACTGAGCAAAGTTCTGAGGTCGACCTTGTAAAGATAAGGATTCAGGTCTGTCTGCTGTTTACCTTTGCTCCTGCCCGCACTATCCTTCTCTCCACATTTATGTGTTTGTTTGTTTGTCTATCTAATCTTTTGGGTTTTTATTTCTAATGAGGTCGACCAGTTGTCTATTTATTATTTTTTTTACTAAGCATCAAGCTGCGCTGCTTGTCTTTGCTCCTGTGTGCTCGCGCACTCTCGCCTTTTCCACTTATTTTTATTTTTGATTTATTTTTGATATATTTGGTCAATTTCAAAAAAAATACGCATCGTGCTGTGCTGTTTGTGTAAGCTTGAGTGCATTTGCGCGCTCTCGCTTTCTCCACTTTACAATTTTTTTGTTATTATTTATCTATTCCTGAGAGTTTATCTTATTTTTTATTTGTTTATTTAAATGAAGTCGACCAGTTGCCTGCCCTTCCTTCCATTATCCGACACCGAGACAAAGTGAACAAAGTTCTGAAGTCGACCTTGTAAAGATAAGGATTCAGGTCTGTCTGCTGTTTACCTTTGCTCCTGCGCGCACTGCCCTTCTCTCCACATTTATGTGTTTGTTTGTTTGTCTATCTAATCTTTTGGGTTTTTATTTCTAATGAGGTCGACCAGTTATCTATTTATTATTTTTTTTACTACGCATCAAGCGGCGCTGCTTGTCTTTGCTCCTGTGTGCTCGCGCACTCTCGCCTTTTCCACTTATTTTTATTTTTGATTTATTTTTTCAATTAAAAAAAAAATACGCATCGTGCTGTGCTGTTTGTGTTTGCTTGAGTGCATTCGTGCGCTCTCGCTTTCTCCACTTTACAATTTTTTTGTTATTATTTATCTATTCCTGAGAGTTTATCTTATTTTTTATTTGTTTATTTAAATGAAGTCGACCAGTTGCCTGCCCTTCCTTCCATTATCCGTCACCGAGACAAACTGAACAAAGTTCTGAGGTCGAACTTGTAAAGATAAGGATTCAGGTCTGTCTGCTGTTTACCTTTGCTCCGGCGCGCACTGCCCTTCTTTCCACATTTATGTGTTTGTTTGTTTGTCTATCTTATCTTTTGGGTTTTTATTTCTAATGAGGTCGACCAGTTGTCTATTTATTATTTTTTTTACTACGCATCAAGCTGCGCTGCTTGTCTTTGCTCCTGTGTGCTCGCGCACTCTCGCCTTTCCCACTTATTTTTATTTTTGATTTATTTTTGATTTATTTTGTCAATTTTAAAAAAAATACGCATCGTGCTGTGCTGTTTGTGTTTGCTTGAGTGCATTCGCGCGCTCTCGCTTTCTCCACTTTACAATTTTTTTGTTATTATTTATCTATTCCTGAGAGTTTATCTTATTTTTTATTTTTTTATTTAAAAGAAGTCGACCAGTTGACTGCCCTTCCTTCCATTATCCGTCACGGAGACAAACTGAGCAAAGTTCTGAGGTCGACCTTGTAAAGATAAGGATTCAGGTCTGTCTGCTGTTTACCTTTGCTCCTGCGCGCACTGCCCTTCTCTCCACATTTATGTGTTTGTTTGTTTGTCTATCTAATCTTTTGGGTTTTTATTTCTAATGAGGTCGACCAGTTGTCTATTTATTATTTTTTTTTACTACGCATCAAGCTGCGCTGCTTGTCTTTGCTCCTGTGTGCAAGCGCACTCTCGCCTTTTCCACTTATTTTTATTTTTGATTTATTTTGTCAATTTAAAAAAAATACGCATCGTGCTGTGCTGTGTGTGTTTGCTTGAGTGCATTCGCGCGCTCTCGCTTCTCCACTTTACAATTTTTTTGTTATTATTTATCTATTCCTGAGAGTTTATCTTATTTTTTATTTGTTTATTTAAATGAAGTCGACCAGTTGCCTGCCCTTCCTTCCATTATCCGTCACCGAGACAAACTGAACAACGTTCTGAGGTCGACCTTGTAAAGATAAGGATTCAGGTCTGTCTGCTGTTTACCTTTGCTCCTGCGCGCACTGCCCTTCTCTCCACATTTATGTGTTTGTTTGTTTGTCTATCTAATCTTTTGGGTTTTTATTTCTAATGAGGTCGACCAGTTGTCTATTTATTATTTTTTTTACTACGCATCAAGCTGCGCTGCTTGTCTTTGCTCCTGTGTGCTTGCGCACTCTCACCTTTTCCACTTATTTTTATTTTTGATTTATTTTTGATTTATTTTGTCAATTTTAAAAAAAAAATACGCATCGTGCTGTGCTGTTTGTGTTTGCTTGAGTGCATTCGCGCGCTCTCGCTTTCTCCACTTTACAATTTTTTTGTTATTATTTATCTATTCCTGAGAGTTTATCTTATTTTTTATTTGTTTATTTAAATGAAGTCGACCAGTTGCCTTCCCTTCCTTCCATTATCCGTCACAGAGGCAAACTGAACAAAGTTCTGAGGTCGACCTTGTAAAGATAAGGATTCAGGTCTGTCTGCTGTTTACCTTTGCTCCTGCGCGCACTGCCCTTCTCTCCACATTTATGTGTTTGTTTGTTTGTCTATCTAATCTTTTGGGTTTTTATTTCTAATGAGGTCGACCAGTTGGCTATTTATTAATTTTTTTACTACGCATCAAGCTGCGATGCTTGTCTTTGCTCCTGTGTGCTCGCGCACTCTCGCCTTTTCCACTTATTTTTATTTTTGATTTATTTTTTCAATTTTAAAAAAAAATACGCATCGTGCTGTGCTATTTATGTTTGCTTGAGTGCATTCGCGCGCTCTCGCTTTCTCCACTTTACAATTTTTTTGTTATTATTTATCTATTCCTGAGAGTTTATCTTATTTTTTATTTGTTTATTTAAATGAAGTCGACCAGTTGCCTGCCCTTCCTTCCATTATCCGTCACCGAGACAAACTGAACAAAGTTCTGAGGTCGACCTTATAAAGATAAGGATTCAGGTCTGTCTGCTGTTTACCTTTGCTCCTGCGCGCACTGCCCTTCTCTCCACAATTATGTGTTTGTTTGTTTGTCTATCTAATCTTTTGGGTTTTTATTTCTAATGAGGTCGACCAGTTGTCTATTTATTATTTTTTTTTACTACGCATCAAGCTGCGCTGCTTGTCTTTGCTCCTGTATGCTCGCGCACTCTCGCCTTTTCCACTTATTTTTATTTTTGATTTATTTTTGATTTATTTTGTCAATTTAAAAAAATACGCATCGTGCTGTGCTGTTTGTGTTAGCTTGAGTGCATTCGGGCGCTCTCGCTTTCTCCACTTTATAATTTTTTTGTTATTATTTATCTATTCCTGAGAGTTTATCTTATTTTTTATTTGTTTATTAAAATGAAGTCAACCAGTTGCCTGCCCTTCCTTCCATTATCCGTCACCGAGACAAACTGAACAAAGTCCTGAGGTCGACCTTGTAAAGATAAGGATTCAGGTCTGTCTGCTGTTTACCTTTGCTCCTGCGCGACTGCCCTTCTCTCCACATTTATGTGTTTGTTTGTTTGTCTATCTAATCTTTTGGGTTTTTATTTCTAATGAGGTCGACCAGTTGTCTATTTATTATTTTTTTTAGTACGCATCAAGCTGCGCTGCTTGTCTTTGCTCCTGTGTGCTCGCGCACTCTCGCCTTTTCCACTTATTTTTATTTTTGATTTATTTTTTCAATTTTAAAAAAAAATACGCATCGTGCTGTGCTATTTGTGTTTGCTTGAGTGCATTCGCGCGCTCTCGCTTTCTCCACTTTACAATTTTTTGATATTATTTATCTATTCCTGAGAGTTTATCTTATTTTTTATTTGTTTATTTAAATGAAGTCGACCAGTTGCCTGCCCTTCCTTCCATTATCCGTCACCGAGACAAACTGAACAAAGTTCTGAGGTCGACCTTGTAAAGATAAGGATTCAGGTCTGTCTGCTGTTTACCTTTGCTCCTGCGCGCACTGCCCTTCTCTCCACATTTATGTGTTTGTTTCTTTGTCTATCTAATCTTTTGGGTTTTTATTTCTATTGAGGTCGACCAGTTGTCTATTTATTATTTTTTTTACTACGCATCACGCTGCGCTGCTTGTCTTTGCTCTTCTGTGCTCGCGCACACTCGCCTTTTCCACTTATTTTTATTTTTGATTTATTTTTTCAATTTAAAAAAAATACGCATCGTGCTGTGCTGTTTTTGTTTGCTTGAGTGCATTCGCGCGCTCTCGCTTTCTCCACTTTACAATTTTTTTGTTATTATTTATCTATTCCTGAGAGTTTATCTTATTTTTTATTTGTTTATTTAAATGAAGTCGACCACTTGCCTGCCCTTCCTTCCATTATCCGTCACCGAGAGAAACTGAACAAAGTTCTGAGGTCGACCTTGTAAAGATAAGGATTCAGGTCTGTCTGCTGTTTACCTTTGCTCCTGCGCGCACTGCCCTTCTCTCCACATTTATGTGTTTGTTTGTTTGTCTATCTAATCTTTTGGGTTTTTATTTCTAATGAGGTCGACCAGTTGGCTATTTATTAATTTTTTTACTACGCATCAAGCTGCGATGCTTGTCTTTGCTCCTGTGTGCTCGCGCACTCTCGTCTTTTCCACTTATTTTTATTTTTGATTTATTTTTTCAATTTTAAAAAAAAAAATACGCATCGTGCTGTGCTATTTGTGTTTGCTTGAGTGCATTCGCGCGCTCTCGCTTTCTCCACTTTACAATTTTTTTGTTATTATTTATCTATTCCTGAGAGTTTATCTTATTTTTTATTTGTTTATTTAAATGAAGTCGACCAGTTGCCTGCCCTTCCTTCCATTATCCGTCACCGAGACAAACTGAACAAAGTTCTGAGGTCGACCTTGTAAAGATAAGGATTCAGGTCTGTCTGCTGTTTACCTTTGCTCCTGCGCGCACTGCCCTTCTCTCCACATTTATGTGTTTGTTTGTTTGTTTGTCTATCTAATCTTTTGGGTTTTTATTTCTAATGAGGTCGACCAGTTGTCTATTTATTATTTTTTTTAGTACGCATCAAGCTGCGCTGCTTGTCTTTGCTCCTGTTGTGCTCGCGCACTCTCGTCTTTTCCACTTATTTTTATTTTTGATTTATTTTTTCAATTTAAAAAAAAAATACGCATCGTGCTGTGCTGTTTGTTTTTGCTTGAGTGCATTCGCGCGCTCTCGCTTTCTCCACTTTACAATTTTTTTGTTATTATTTATGTATTCCTGAGTTTATCTTATTTTTCATTTTTGTTTATTTAAATGAAGTCGACCAGTTGCCTGCCCTTCCTTCCATTATCCGTCACCGAGACAAACTGAACAAAGTTCTGAGGTCGACCTTGTAAAGATAAGCATTCAGGTCTGTCTGCTGTTTACCTTTGCTCCTGCGCGCACTGCCCTTCTCTCCACATTTATGTGTTTGTTTGTTTGTCTATCTAATCTTTGGGTTTTTATTTCTAATGAGGTCGACCAGTTGTCTATTTATTATTTTTTTTACTACGCATCAAGCTGCGCTGCTTGTCTTTGCTCCTGTGTGCTCGAGCACTCTCGCCTTTTCCACTTATTTTTATTTTTGATTTCTTTTTGATTTATTTTGTCAATTTTTAAAAAAATACGCATCGTGCTGTGCTGTTTGTGTTTGCTTGAGTGCATTCGCGCGCTCTCGATTTCTCCACTTTACAATTTTTTTGTTATTATTCATCTATTCCTGAGAGTTTATCTTATTTTTTATTTGTTTATTTAAATGAAGTCGACCAGTTGTCTGGCCTTCCTTCCATTATCCTTCACCGAGACAAACTGAACCAAGTTCTGAGGTCGACCTTGTAAAGATAAGGATTCAGGTCTGTCTGCTGTTTACCTTTGCTCCTGCGCGCACTGCCCTTCTCTCCACATTTATGTGTTTGTTTCTTTGTCTATCTAATCTTTTGGGTTTTTATTTCTATTGAGGTCGACCAGTTGTCTATTTATTATTTTTTTTACTACGCATCACGATGCGCTGCTTGTCTTTGCTCCTGTGTGCTCGCGCACACTCGCCTTTTCCACTTATTTTTATTTTTGATTTATTTTCTCAATTGTAAAAAAAAAAAACGCATCGTGCTGTGCTGTTTGTGTTTGCTTGAGTGCATTCGCGCGCTCTCGCTTTCTCCACTTTACAATTTTTTTGTTATTATTTATCTATTCCTGAGAGTTTATCATATTTTTTATTTGTTTATTTAAATGAAGTCGACCAGTTGCCTGCCCTTCCTTCCATTATCCGTCACCGAGACAAACTGAACAAAGTTCTGAGGTCGACCTTGTAAAGATAAGCATTCAGGTCTGTCTGCTGTTTTCCTTTGCTCCTGCGCGCACTGCCCTTCTCTCCACATTTATGTGTTTGTTTGTTTGTCTATCTAATCTTTTGGGTTTTTATTTCTAATGAGGTCGACCAGTTGTCTATTTATTATTTTTTTTACTACGCATGAAGCTGCGCTGCTTGTCTTTGCTCCTGTGTGCTCGCGCACTCACACCTTTTCCACTTATTTTTATTTTTAATTTATTTTTGATTTATTTTGTCAATTAAAAAAAATACGCATCGTGCTGTGCTGTTTGGGTTTGCTTGAGTGCATTCGCGCGCTCTCGCTTTCTCCACTTTACAATTTTTTGTTATTATTTATCTATTCCTGAGAGTTTATCTTATTTTTTATTTGTTTATTTAAATGAAGTCGACCAGTTGCCTTCCCTTCCTTCCATTTTCCGTCACAGAGGCAAACTGAACAAAGTTCTGAGGTCGACCTTGTAAAGATAAGGATTCAGGTCTGTCTGCTGTTTACCTTTGTTCCTGCGTGCACTGCCCTTCTCTCCACATTTATGTGTTTGTTTGTTTGTCTATCTAATCTTTTGGGTTTTTATTTCTAATGAGGTCGACCAGTTGTCTATTTATTATTTTTTTTACTACGCATCAAGCTGCGCTGATGTCTTTGCTCCTGTGTGCTCGCGCACTCTCGCCTTTTCCACTTATTTTTATTTTCGATTTCTTTTTGATTTATTTTGTCAATTTAAAAAAAACTCATCGTGCTGTGCTGTTTGTGTTTGCTTGAGTGCATTCGCGCGCTCTCGCTTTCTCCACTTTACAATTTTTTTGTTATTATTTATCTATTCCTGAGAGTTTATCTTATTTTTTATTTGTTTATTTAAATGAAGTCGACCAGTTGCCTGCCCTTCCTTCCATTATCCGTCACCGAGACAAACTGAACAAAGTTCTGAGGTCGACCTTGTAAAGATAAGGATTCAGGTCTGTCTGCTGTTTACCTTTGCTCCTGCGCGCACTGCCCTTCTCTCCACATTTATGTGTTTGTTTGTTTGTCTATCTAATCTTTTGGGTTTTTATTTCTAATGAGGTCGACCAGTTGTCTATTTATTATTTTTTTTACTAGGCATCAAGCTGCGCTGCTTGTCTTTGCTCCTGTGTGCTCGCGCACTCTCGCCTTTTCCACTTATTTTTATTTTTGATTTATTTTGATTTATTTTGTCAATTTAAAAAAAATACGCATCGTGCTGTGCTGTTTGTGTTTGCTTGAGTGCATTCGCGCGCTCTTGCTTTCTCCACTTTATAATTTTTTTGTTATTATTTATCTATTCCTGAGAGTTTATCTTATTTTTTATTTGTTTATTAAAATGAAGTCGACCAGTTGCCTGCCCTTCCTTCCATTATCCGTCACCGAGACAAACTGAACAAAGTTCTGAGGTCGACCTTGTAAACATAAGGATTCAGGTCTGTCTGCTGTTTACCTTTGCTCCTGCGCGCACTGCCCTTCTCTCCACATTTATGTGTTTGTTTGTTTGTCTATCTAATCTTTTGGGTTTTTATTTCTAATGAGGTCGACCAGTTGTCTATTTATTATTTTTTTTACTACGCATCAAGCTGCGCTGCTTGTCTTTGCTCCTGTGTGCTCGCGAACTCTCGCCTTTTCCACTTATTTTTATTTTTGATTTATTTTTTCAATTTAAAAAAAATACGCATCGTGCTGTGCTGTTTTTGTTTGCTTGAGTGCATTCGCGCGCTCTCGCTTTCTCCACTTTACAATTTTTTTGTTATTATTTATCTATTCCTGAGAGTTTATCTTATTTTTTATTTGTTTATTTAAATGAAGTCGACCACTTGCCTGCCCTTCCTTCCATTATCCTTCACCGAGAGAAACTGAACAAAGTTCTGAGGTCGACCTTGTAAAGATAAGGATTCAGGACTGTCTGCTGTTTACCTTTGCTCCTGCGCGCACTGCCCTTCTCTCCACATTTATGTGTTTGTTTGTTTGTCTATCTAATCTTTTGGGTTTTTATTTCTAATGAGGTCGACCAGTTGTCTATTTATTATTTTTTTTTACTACGCATCAAGCTGCGCTGCTTGTCTTTGCTCCTGTGTGCAAGCGCACTCTCGCCTTTTCCACTTATTTTTATTTTTGATTTATTTTGTCAATTTAAAAAAAAAATACGCATCGTGCTGTGCTGTGTGTGTTTGCTTGAGTGCATTCGCGCGCTCTCGCTTTCTCCACTTTACAATTTTTTTGTTATTATTTATCTATTCCTGAGAGTTTATCTTATTTTTTATTTGTTTATTTAAATGAAGTCGACCAGTTGCCTGCCCTTCCTTCCATTATCCGTCACCGAGACAAACTGAACAACGTTCTGAGGTCGACCTTGTAAAGATAAGGATTCAGGTCTGTCTGCTGTTTACCTTTGCTCCTGCGCGCACTGCCCTTCTCTCCACATTTATGTGTTTGTTTGTTTGTCTATCTAATCTTTTGGGTTTTTATTTCTAATGAGGTCGACCAGTTGTCTATTTATTATTTTTTTTACTACGCATCAAGCTGCGCTGCTTGTCTTTGCTCCTGTGTGCTTGCGCACTCTCACCTTTTCCACTTATTTTTATTTTTGATTTATTTTTGATTTATTTTGTCAATTTTAAAAAAAAATACGCATCGTGCTGTGCTGTTTGTGTTTGCTTGAGTGCATTCGCGCGCTCTCGCTTTCTCCACTTTACAATTTTTTTGTTATTATTTATCTATTCCTGAGAGTTTATCTTATTTTTTATTTGTTTATTTAAATGAAGTCGACCAGTTGCCTTCCCTTCCTTCCATTATCCGTCACAGAGGCAAACTGAACAAAGTTCTGAGGTCGACCTTGTAAAGATAAGGATTCAGGTCTGTCTGCTGTTTACCTTTGCTCCTGCGTGCACTGCCCTTCTCTCCACATTTATGTGTTTGTTTGTTTGTCTATCTAATCTTTTGGGTTTTTATTTCTAATGAGGTCGACCAGTTGGCTATTTATTAATTTTTTTACTACGCATCAAGCTGCGATGCTTGTCTTTGCTCCTGTGTGCTCGCGCACTCTCGCCTTTTCCACTTATTTTTATTTTTGATTTATTTTTTCAATTTTAAAAAAAAATACGCATCGTGCTGTGCTATTTGTGTTTGCTTGAGTGCATTCGCGCGCTCTCGCTTTCTCCACTTTACAATTTTTTTGTTATTATTTATCTATTCCTGAGAGTTTATCTTATTTTTTATTTGTTTATTTAAATGAAGTCGACCAGTTGCCTGCCCTTCCTTCCATTATCCGTCACCGAGACAAACTGAACAAAGTTCTGAGGTCGACCTTATAAAGATAAGGATTCAGGTCTGTCTGCTGTTTACCTTTGCTCCTGCGCGCACTGCCCTTCTCTCCACAATTATGTGTTTGTTTGTTTGTCTATCTAATCTTTTGGGTTTTTATTTCTAATGAGGTCGACCAGTTGTCTATTTATTATTTTTTTTACTACGCATCAAGCTGCGCTGCTTGTCTTTGCTCCTGTATGCTCGCGCACTCTCGCCTTTTCCACTTATTTTTATTTTTGATTTATTTTTGATTTATTTTGTCAATTTAAAAAAATACGCATCGTGCTGTGCTGTTTGTGTTAGCTTGAGTGCATTCGGGCGCTCTCGCTTTCTCCACTTTATAATTTTTTTGTTATTATTTATCTATTCCTGAGAGTTTATCTTATTTTTATTTGTTTATTAAAATGAAGTCAACCAGTTGCCTGCCCTTCCTTCCATTATCCGTCACCGAGACAAACTGAACAAAGTTCTGAGGTCGACCTTGTAAAGATAAGGATTCAGGTCTGTCTGCTGTTTACCTTTGCTCCTGCGCGCACTGCCCTTCTCTCCACATTTATGTGTTTGTTTGTTTGTCTATCTAATCTTTTGGGTTTTTATTTCTAATGAGGTCGACCAGTTGTCTATTTATTATTTTTTTTAGTACGCATCAAGCTGCGCTGCTTGTCTTTGCTCCTGTGTGCTCGCGCACTCTCGCCTTTTCCACTTATTTTTATTTTTGATTTATTTTTTCAATTTTAAAAAAAATACGCATCGTGCTGTGCTATTTGTGTTTGCTTGAGTGCATTCGCGCGCTCTCGCTTTCTCCACTTTACAATTTTTTGATATTATTTATCTATTCCTGAGAGTTTATCTTATTTTTTATTTGTTTATTTAAATGAAGTCGACCAGTTGCCTGCCCTTCCTTCCATTATCCGTCACCGAGACAAACTGAACACAGTTCTGAGGTCGACCTTGTAAAGATAAGGATTCAGGTCTGTCTGCTGTTTACCTTTGCTCCTGCGCGCACTGCCCTTCTCTCCACATTTATATGTTTGTTTCTTTGTCTATCTAATCTTTTGGGTTTTTATTTCTATTGAGGTCGACCAGTTGTCTATTTATTATTTTTTTTACTACGCATCACGCTGCGCTGCTTGTCTTTGCTCTTCTGTGCTCGCGCACACTCGCCTTTTCCACTTATTTTTATTTTTGATTTATTTTTTCAATTTAAAAAAATACGCATCGTGCTGTGCTGTTTTTGTTTGCTTGAGTGCATTCGCGCGCTCTCGCTTTCTCCACTTTACAATTTTTTTGTTATTATTTATCTATTCCTGAGAGTTTATCTTATTTTTTATTTGTTTATTTAAATGAAGTCGACCACTTGCCTGCCCTTCCTTCCATTATCCGTCACCGAGAGAAACTGAACAAAGTTCTGAGGTCGACCTTGTAAAGATAAGGATTCAGGTCTGTCTGCTGTTTACCTTTGCTCCTGCGCGCACTGCACTTCTCTCCACATTTATGTGTTTGTTTGTTTGTCTATCTAATCTTTTGGGTTTTTATTTCTAATGAGGTCGACCAGTTTGCTATTTATTAATTTTTTTACTACGCATCAAGCTGCGATGCTTGTCTTTGCTCCTGTGTGCTCGCGCACTCTCGTCTTTTCCACTTATTTTTATTTTTGATTTATTTTTTCAATTTTAAAAAAAAATACGCATCGTGCTGTGCTATTTGTGTTTGCTTGAGTGCATTCGCGCGCTCTCGCTTTCTCCACTTTACAATTTTTTTGTTATTATTTATCTATTCCTGAGAGTTTATCTTATTTTTTATTTGTTTATTTAAATGAAGTCGACCAGTTGCCTGCCCTTCCTTCCATTATCCGTCACCGAGACAAACTGAACAAAGTTCTGAGGTCGACCTTGTAAAGATAAGGATTCAGGTCTGTCTGCTGTTTACCTTTGCTCCTGCGCGCACTGCCCTTCTCTCCACATTTATGTGTTTGTTTGTTTGTTTGTCTATCTAATCTTTTGGTTTTTATTTCTAATGAGGTCGACCAGTTGTCTATTTATTATTTTTTTTAGTACGCATCAAGCTGCGCTGCTTGTCTTTGCTCCTGTGTGCTCGCGCACTCTCGCCTTTTCCACTTATTTTTATTTTTGATTTATTTTTTCAATTTAAAAAAAAATACGCATCGTGCTGTGCTGTTTGTTTTTGCTTGAGTGCATTCGCGCGCTCTCGCTTTCTCCACTTTACAATTTTTTTGTTATTATTTATGTATTCCTGAGTTTATCTTATTTTTCATTTTTGTTTATTTAAATGAAGTCGACCAGTTGCCTGCCCTTCCTTCCATTATCCGTCACCGAGACAAACTGAACAAAGTTCTGAGGTCGACCTTGTAAAGATAAGCATTCAGGTCTGTCTGCTGTTTACCTTTGCTCCTGCGCGCACTGCCCTTCTCTCCACATTTATGTGTTTGTTTGTTTGTCTATCTAATTCTTTGGGTTTTTATTTCTAATGAGGTCGACCAGTTGTCTATTTATTATTTTTTTACTACGCATAAAGCTGCGCTGCTTGTCTTTGCTCCTGTGTGCTCGAGCACTCTCGCCTTTTCCACTTATTTTTATTTTTGATTTCTTTTTGATTTATTTTGTCAATTTTTAAAAAAATACGCATCGTGCTGTGCTGTTTGTGTTTGCTTGAGTGCATTCGCGCGCTCTCAGATTTCTCCACTTTACAATTTTTTTGTTATTATTCATCTATTCCTGAGAGTTTATCTTATTTTTTATTTGTTTATTTAAATGAAGTCGACAGTTGTCTGGCCTTCCTTCCATTATCCTTCACCGAGACAAACTGAACCAAGTTCTGAGGTCGACCTTGTAAAGATAAGGATTCAGGTCTGTCTGCTGTTTACCTTTGCTCCTGCGCGCACTGCCCTTCTCTCCACATTTATGTGTTTGTTTCTTTGTCTATCTAATCTTTTGGGTTTTTATTTCTATTGAGGTCGACCAGTTGTCTATTTATTATTTTTTTTACTACGCATCACGATGCGCTGCTTGTCTTTGCTCCTGTGTGCTCGCGCACACTCGCCTTTTCCACTTATTTTTATTTTTGATTTATTTTCTCAATTGTAAAAAAAAAAAAACGCATCGTGCTGTGCTGTTTGTGTTTGCTGAGTGCATTCGCGCGCTCTCGCTTTCTCCACTTTACAATTTTTTTGTTATTATTTATCTATTCCTGAGAGTTTATCATATTTTTTATTTGTTTATTTAAATGAAGTCGACAGTTGCCTGCCCTTCCTTCCATTATCCGTCACCGAGACAAACTGAACAAAGTTCTGAGGTCGACCTTGTAAAGATAAGCATTCAGGTCTGTCTGCTGTTTTCCTTTGCTCCTGCGCGCACTGCCCTTCTCTCCACATTTATGTGTTTGTTTGTTTGTCTATCTAATCTTTGGGTTTTTATTTCTAATGAGGTCGACCAGTTGTCTATTTATTATTTTTTTTACTACGCATGAAGCTGCGCTGCTTGTCTTTGCTCCTGTGTGCTCGCGCACTCACACCTTTTCCACTTATTTTATTTTTAATTTATTTTTGATTTATTTTGTCAA
This sequence comes from Perognathus longimembris pacificus, assembly GCF_023159225.1. NCBI lineage: Eukaryota > Metazoa > Chordata > Mammalia > Rodentia > Heteromyidae > Perognathus > Perognathus longimembris. Next base: position 7,869 of record NW_025960849.1, on the reverse strand, counting down.
TTAAAAAAAAATACGCATCGTGCTGTGCTGTTTGGGTTTGCTTGAGTGCATTCGCGCGCTCTCTCTTTCTCCACTTTACAATTTTTTGTTATTATTTATCTATTCCTGAGAGTTTATCTTATTTTTTATTTGTTTATTTAAATGAAGTCGACCTGTTGCTTCCCTTCCTTCCATTTTCCGTCAGAGGCAAACTGAACAAAGTTCTGAGGTCGACCTTGTAAAGATAAGGATTCAGGTCTGTCTGCTGTTTACCTTTGCTCCTGCGCGCACTGCCCTTCTCTCCACATTTATGTGTTTGTTTGTTTGTCTATCTAATCTTTTGGGTTTTTATTTCTAATGAGGGCGACAGTTGTCTATTTATTAATTTTTTTACTACGCATCAAGCTGCGATGCTTGTCTTTGGTCCTGTGTGCTCGCGCACTCTCGCCTTTTCCACTTATTTTTATTTTTGATTTATTTTTTCAATTTTAAAAGAAAATACGCATCGTGGTGTGCTGTTTGTGTTTGCTTGAGTGCATTCGCGCGCTCTCGCTTTCTCCACTTTACAATTTTTTGTTAATATTTATCTATTCCTGAGAGTTTATCTTATTTTTTATTTGTTTATTTAAATGAAGTCGACCAGTTGCTGCCCTTCCTTCCATTATCCGTCACCGAGACAAACTGAACAAAGTTCTGAGGTCGACCTTGTAAAGATAAGGATTCAGGTCTGTCTGCTGTTACCTTTGCTCCTGCGCGCACTGCCCTTCTCTCCACATTTCTGTGTTTGTTTGTTTGTCTATCTAATCTTTTGGGTTTTTATTTCTAATGAGGTCGACCAGTTGTCTATTTATTATTTTTTTTACTACGCATCAAGCTGCGCTGCTTGCCTTTGCTCCTGTGTGCTCGCGCACTCTCGCCTTTTCCACTTATTTTTATTTTTGATTTATTTTTGATTTATTTTGTCAATTTAAAAACATACGCATCCTACTGAGCTGTTTGTGTTTGCTTGAGTGCATTCGCGCGCTCTCGCTTTCTCCACTTTACAATTTTTTTGTTATTATTTATCTATTCCTGAGAGTTTATCTTATTTTTTATTTGTTTATTTAAATGAAGTCGACCAGTTGCCTGCCCTTCCTTCCATTATCCGTCACCGAGACAAACTGAACAAAGTTCTGAGGTCGACCTTGTAAAGATAAGGATTCAGGTCTGTCTGCTGTTTACCTTTGCTCCTGCGCGCACTCCCCTTCTCTCCACATTTATGTGTTTGTTTGTTTGTCTACCTAATCTTTTGGGTTTTTATTTCTAATGAGGTCGACCAGTTGTCTATTTATTATTTTTTTTACTACGCATCAAGCTGCGCTGCTTGTCTTTGCTCCTGTGTGCTCGCGCACTCTCGCCTTTCCCACTTACTTTTATTTTTGATTTATTTTGTCAATTTTAAAAAAAAATACGCATCGTGCTGTGCTGTTTGTGTTTGCTTGAGTGCATTCGCCGCGCTCTCGCTTTCTCCACGTTACAATTTTTTTGTTATTATTTATCTATTCCTGAGAGTTTATCTTAGTTTTTATTTGTTTATTTAAATGAAGTCGACCAGTTGCCTGCCCTTCCTTCCATTATCCGTCACCGAGACAAACTGAACAAAGTTGTGAGGTCGGCCTTGTAAAGATAAGGATTCAGGTCTGTCTGCTGTTTACCTTTGCTCCTGCGCGCACTGCCCTTCTCTCCACATTTATGTGTTTGTTTGTTTGTCTATCTAATCTTTTGGGTTTTTATTTCTAATGAGGTCGACCAGTTGTCTATTTATTATTTTTTTTTACTACGCATCAAGCTGCGCTGCTTGTGTTTGCTCCTGTGTGCTCGCGCACTCTCGCCTTTTCCACTTATTTTTATTTTTGATTTATTTTTGATTTATTTTGTCAATTTAAAAAAAAATACGCATCGTGCTGTGCTGTTTGTGTTTGCTTGAGTGCATTCGCGCGCTCTCGCTTTCTCCACTTTACAATTTTTTTGTTATTATTTATCTATTCCTGAGAGTTTATGTTATTTTTTATTTGTTTATTTAAATGAAGTCGACCAGTTGCCTACCCTTCCTTCCATTATCCGTCACCGAGACAAACTGAACAAAGTTCTGAGGTCGACCTTGTAAAGATAAGTATTCAGGTCTGTCTGCTGTTTACTTTGCTCCTGCGCGCACTGCCCTTCTCTCCACATTTCTGTGTTTGTTTGTTTGTCTATCTAATCTTTTGGGTTTTTATTTCTAATGAGGTCGACCAGTTGTCTATTTATTATTTTTTTTACTACGCATGAAGCTGCGCTGCTTATCTTTGCTCCTGTGTGCTCGTGCACTCTCGCCTTTTCCACTTATTTTTAATTTTGATTTCTTGTTGATTTATTTTGTCAATTTTTAAAAAAATACGCATCGTGCTGTGCTGTTTGTGTTTGCTTGAGTGCATTCGCGCGCTCTCGCTTTCTCCACTTTACAATTTTTTTGTTATTATTTATCTATTCCTGAGAGTTTATCTTATTTTTTATTTGTTTATTTAAATGAAGTCGACCAGTTGCCTGCCCTTCCTTCCATTATCCGTCACCGAGACAAACTGAACAAAGTTCTGAGGTCGACCTTGTAAAGATAAGGATTCAGGTCTGTCTGCTGTTTACCTTTGCTCCTGCGCGCACTGCCCTTCTCTCCACATTTATGTGTTGGTTTGTTTGTCTATCTAATCTTTTGGGTTTTTATTTCTAATGAGGTCGACCAGTTGTCTATTTATTATTTTTTTTTACTACGCATCAAGCTGCGCTGCTTGTGTTTGCTCCTGTGTGCTCGCGCACTCTCGCCTTTTCCACTTATTTTTATTTTTGATTTATTTTGTCAATTTTAAAAAAAATACGCATCGTGTTGTGCTGTTTGTGTTTGCTTGAGTGCATTCGCGCGCTCTCGCTTTCTCCACTTTACAATTTTTTTGTTATTATTTATCTATTCCTGAGAGTTTATCTTATTTTTTATTTGTTTATTTAAATGAAGTCGACCAGTTGCCTGCCCTTCCTTCCATTATCCGTCACCGAGACAAACTGAACAAAGTTCTGAGGTCGACCTTGTAAAGATAAGGATTCAGGTCTGTCTGCTGTTTACCTTTGCTCCTGCGCGCACTGCCCTTCTCCTCCACATTTATGTGTTTGTTTGTTTGTTTGTCTATCTAATCTTTTGGTTTTTTATTTCTAATGAGGTCGACCAGTTGTCTATTTATTATTTTTTTTAGTACGCATCAAGCTGCGCTGCTTGTCTTTGCTCCTGTGTGCTCGCGCACTCTCGCCTTTTCCACTTATTTTTATTTTTGATTTATTTTTTCAATTTAAAAAAAAATACGCATCGTGCTGTGCTGTTTGTTTTTGCTTGAGTGCATTCGCGCGCTCTCGCTTTCTCCACTTTACAATTTTTTTGTTATTATTTATGTATTCCTGAGTTTATCTTATTTTTCATTTTTGTTTATTTAAATGAAGTCGACCAGTTGCCCTGCCCTTCCTTCCATTATCCGTCACCGAGACAAACTGAACAAAGTTCTGAGGTCGACCTTGTAAAGATAAGCATTCAGGTCTGTCTGCTGTTTACCTTTGCTCCTGCGCGCACTGCCCTTCTCTCCACATTTATGTGTTTGTTTGTTTGTCTATCTAATCTTTGGGTTTTTATTTCTAATGAGGTCGACCAGTTGTCTATTTATTATTTTTTTTACTACGCATCAAGCTGCGCTGCTTGTCTTTGCTCCTGTGTGCTCGAGCACTCTCGCCTTTTCCACTTATTTTTATTTTTGATTTCTTTTTGATTTATTTTGTCAATTTTTAAAAAAAATACGCATCGTGCTGTGCTGTTTGTGTTTGCTTGAGTGCATTCGCCGCGCTCTCGATTTCTCCACTTTACATTTTTTTGTTATTATTCATCTATTCCTGAGAGTTTATCTTATTTTTTATTTGTTTATTTAAATGAAGTCGACCAGCTTGTCTGGCCTTCCTTCCATTATCCTTCACCGAGACAAACTGAACCAAGTTCTGAGGTCGACCTTGTAAAGATAAGGATTCAGGTCTGTCTGCTGTTTACCTTTGCTCCTGCGCGCACTGCCCTTCTCTCCACATTTATGTGTTTGTTTCTTTGTCTATCTAATCTTTTGGGTTTTTATTTCTATTGAGGTCGACAGTTGTCTATTTATTATTTTTTTTACTACGCATCACGATGCGCTGCTTGTCTTTGCTCCTGTGTGCTCGCGCACACTCGCCTTTTCCACTTATTTTTATTTTTGATTTATTTTCTCAATTGTAAAAAAAAAAAACGCATCGTGCTGTGCTGTTTGTGTTTGCTTGAGTGCATTCGCGCGCTCCTCCGCTTTCTCCACTTTACAATTTTTTTGTTATTATTTATCTATTCCTGAGAGTTTATCATATTTTTTATTTGTTTATTTAAATGAAGTCGACCAGTTGCCTGCCCTTCCTTCCATTATCCGTCACCGAGACAAACTGAACAAAGTTCTGAGGTCGACCTTGTAAAGATAAGCATTCAGGTCTGTCTGCTGTTTTCCTTTGCTCCTGCGCGCACTGCCCTTCTCTCCACATTTATGTGTTTGTTTGTTTGTCTATCTAATCTTTTGGGTTTTTATTTCTAATGAGGTCGACCAGTTGTCTATTTATTATTTTTTTTACTACGCATGAAGCTGCGCTGCTTGTCTTTGCTCCTGTGTGCTCGCGCACTCACACCTTTTCCACTTATTTTTATTTTTAATTTATTTTTGATTTATTTTGTCAATTAAAAAAAAATACGCATCGTGCTGTGCTGTTTGGGTTTGCTTGAGTGCATTCGCGCGCTCTCTCTTTCTCCACTTTACAATTTTTTGTTATTATTTATCTATTCCTGAGAGTTTATCTTATTTTTTATTTGTTTATTTAAATGAAGTCGACCTGTTGCCTTCCCTTCCTTCCATTTTCCGTCAGAGGCAAACTGAACAAAGTTCTGAGGTCGACCTTGTAAAGATAAGGATTCAGGTCTGTCTGCTGTTTACCTTTGCTCCTGCGCGCACTGCCCTTCTCTCCACATTTATGTGTTTGTTTGTTTGTCTATCTAATCTTTTGGGTTTTTATTTCTAATGAGGGCGACCAGTTGTCTATTTATAATTTTTTTTACTACGCATCAAGCTGCGATGCTTGTCTTGGTCCTGTGTGCTCGCGCACTCTCGCCTTTTCCACTTATTTTTATTTTTGATTTATTTTTTCAATTTTAAAAGAAAATACGCATCGTGGTGTGCTGTTTGTGTTTGCTTGAGTGCATTCGCGCGCTCCTCGCTTTCTCCACTTTACAATTTTTTTTGTTAATATTTATCTATTCCTGAGAGTTTATCTTATTTTTTATTTGTTTATTTAAATGAAGTCGACCAGTTGCCTGCCCTTCCTTCCATTATCCGTCACCGAGACAAACTGAACAAAGTTCTGAGGTCGACCTTGTAAAGATAAGGATTCAGGTCTGTCTGCTGTTTACCTTTGCTCCTGCGCGCACTGCCCTTCTCTCCACATTTCTGTGTTTGTTTGTTTGTCTATCTAATCTTTTGGGTTTTTATTTCTAATGAGGTCGACCAGTTGTCTATTTATTATTTTTTTTACTACGCATCAAGCTGCGCTGCTTGCCTTTGCTCCTGTGTGCTCGCGCACTCTCGCCTTTTCCACTTATTTTTATTTTTGATTTATTTTTGATTTATTTTGTCAATTTAAAAACATACGCATCCTACTGAGCTGTTTGTGTTTGCTTGAGTGCATTCGCGCGCTCTCGCTTTCTCCACTTTACAATTTTTTTGTTATTATTTATCTATTCCTGAGAGTTTATCTTATTTTTTATTTGTTTATTTAAATGAAGTCGACCAGTTGCCTGCCCTTCCTTCCATTATCCGTCACCGAGACAAACTGAACAAAGTTCTGAGGTCGACCTTGTAAAGATAAGGATTCAGGTCTGTCTGCTGTTTACCTTTGCTCCTGCGCGCACTCCCCTTCTCTCCACATTTATGTGTTTGTTTGTTTGTCTACCTAATCTTTTGGGTTTTTATTTCTAATGAGGTCGACCAGTTGTCTATTTATTATTTTTTTTACTACGCATCAAGCTGCGCTGCTTGTCTTTGCTCCTGTGTGCTCGCGCACTCTCGCCTTTCCCACTTACTTTTATTTTTGATTTATTTTGTCAATTTTAAAAAAAAAATACGCATCGTGCTGTGCTGTTTGTGTTTGCTTGAGTGCATTCGCGCGCTCTCGCTTTCTCCACGTTACAATTTTTTGTTATTATTTATCTATTCCTGAGAGTTTATCTTAGTTTTTATTTGTTTATTTAAATGAAGTCGACCAGTTGCCTGCCCTTCCTTCCATTATCCGTCACCGAGACAAACTGAACAAAGTTGTGAGGTCGGCCTTGTAAAGATAAGGATTCAGGTCTGTCTGCTGTTTACCTTTGCTCCTGCGCGCACTGCCCTTCTCTCCACATTTATGTGTTTGTTTGTTTGTCTATCTAATCTTTTGGGTTTTTATTTCTAATGAGGTCGACCAGTTGTCTATTTATTATTTTTTTTTACTACGCATCAAGCTGCGCTGCTTGTGTTTGCTCCTGTGTGCTCGCGCACTCTCGCCTTTTCCACTTATTTTTATTTTTGATTTATTTTTGATTTATTTTGTCAATTTAAAAAAAAATACGCATCGTGCTGTGCTGTTTGTGTTTGCTTGAGTGCATTCGCGCGCTCTCGCTTTCTCCACTTTACAATTTTTTTGTTATTATTTATCTATTCCTGAGAGTTTATGTTATTTTTTATTTGTTTATTTAAATGAAGTCGACCAGTTGCCTACCCTTCCTTCCATTATCCGTCACCGAGACAAACTGAACAAAGTTCTGAGGTCGACCTTGTAAAGATAAGTATTCAGGTCTGTCTGCTGTTTACCTTTGCTCCTGCGCGCACTGCCCTTCTCTCCACATTTCTGTGTTTGTTTGTTTCTCTATCTAATCTTTTGGGTTTTATTTTCTAATGAGGTCGACCAGTTGTCTATTTATTATTTTTTTTACTACGCATGAAGCTGCGCTGCTTATCTTTGCTTCCTGTGTGCTCGTGCACTCTCGCCTTTTCCACTTATTTTTAATTTTGATTTCTTGTTGATTTATTTTGTCAATTTTTAAAAAAATACGCATCGTGCTGTGCTGTTTGTGTTTGCTTGAGTGCATTCGCGCGCTCCTCGCTTTCTCCACTTTACAATTTTTTTGTTATTATTTATCTATTCCTGAGAGTTTATCTTATTTTTTATTTGTTTATTTAAATGAAGTCGACCAGTTGCCTGCCCTTCCTTCCATTATCCGTCACCGAGACAAACTGAACAAAGTTCTGAGGTCGACCTTGTAAAGATAAGGATTCAGGTCTGTCTGCTGTTTACCTTTGCTCCTGCGCGCACTGCCCTTCTCTCCACATTATGTGTTGGTTTGTTTGTCTATCTAATCTTTGGGTTTTTATTTCTAATGAGGTCGACCAGTTGTCTATTTATTATTTTTTTTTACTACGCATCAAGCTGCGCTGCTTGTGTTTGCTCCTGTGTGCTCGCGCACTCTCGCCTTTTCCACTTATTTTTATTTTTGATTTATTTTGTCAATTTTAAAAAAAATACGCATCGTGTTGTGCTGTTTGTGTTTGCTTGAGTACATTCGCGCGCTCTCGCTTTCTCCACTTTACAATTTTTTTGTTATTATTCATCTATTCCTGAGAGTTTATCTTATTTTTTATTTGTTTATTTAAATGAAGGCGACCAGTTGCCTGCCCTTCCTTCCATTATCCGTCACCGAGACAAACTGAACAAAGTTCTGAGGTCGACCTTGTAAAGATAAGCATTCAGGTC
>NW_025960848.1:0-22465 GCF_023159225.1 Perognathus longimembris pacificus | reverse complement strand
TAAGATTGCACAATTTGGCATTGGTGAATAGTGCAACAATGAACATGGTTGTGCAAAAGGCTTTTTTTTAACCTGACTTATAAGTTTTGGAATGAATACCCAAGAGTGCATCATTGAATCATAAGGCAGTTTTATTTAAAATTTTTTTGAGGCATCACCAAATTGTTTCTTACTTGGATCACTTTCTACTAAGGAACTTTGACCTTTAAAATACTGTTATCTACAGGTGCCAGCTTAATTCTAATGTTCTCATTACAATATCTATTTTTGGATTTTCATTAAATTTGACATGGAACAAGATAATATTTCCTAAGATTTAATTTTTAAGATTTAATGTATTTAAGTTTGAGAACATTTTATAATCTAATCAATGATCTCAACGGAAACAGCATTAATTGCCAATAAGACACTATGTTGGAAATGAACTTTACAATTTAGGGGTGGGGGAGGAGAGCTCAATGAGGGAGGGAAAAGTGGAAGAAAATGAGGGAGGAGTTAAAAATGATCGACAAGAAATGTATTCATTACCTTATTTATGTGACTGCAACCCCTCTATATAGCACCTTTACAATAAAATCAAATTGTTAAAAAAAAAATCATGTCTAGGATAGTCCTAGCAGAAGACTCAGATAGCTCAATAGCTACCTCCAGATGAACACACAGATAATGGTAATTGAAATGAACTCCAAGTTATGGAAGCAAGTGGGTTATCATTGTTGTTATTGTCAACATTCCATGTGAAATTATGCCTTTTTCCTTTTCTCTTTCTTTCCTGTGGTATTACTCCTGGTATCAGTGTAACTGACTTTAGTACCTTGGATATTGTATATAAGTTATTGGAACTAGTGTAGGGAAAGAGAATTCTAAACTTGAGAGACAAAGGATAAAAGACAAACTGAGGCAACATCAATGCTTACAAAACTATACAGTGTAAACCAAATGTGCCATGCAAAGGGGAGAAGTGAAATGGGGAGGCAGGAAGGTGGGAGAAAAATGAGGAAGAAGGTACCAAGTTGGATAAGAAATGTACTCACTGCTTTATGTATGAAACTGTAACCCCTCTGTATTCCCTTTCAGTTTCAGTTTTAAAGAAATGAAAAGGAAAAGATATAATTATTTCCAGGTGACAGTGGCTCATGCCTGTAATCCTAACTACAAAGGAGAATGAGATCTGAGGATTAGTTAGCCCAAGCAGAAAAGACCATGAGACTCTTATCTCCAAGTAAATACTCAATGATGCTATGCCTCAAGCGGAGGAGAGTTAGGCTGCTACCCTTGAGCACAAAGAGGTTCAGGACAGCACCCAGGCTGTGAGATCATGTCCCAGAACTGGCAAACAACAAAGAAAAAAATATTTAAATGTAGATTGAACACACACTCATAATATAAATATATTATTTATTATATATTTTTATTTAAGTGCTGATTGAATATTTATGTTGAATATAGATATAGATCTCTCCCTCTATCTATCTGGGTAAATTATAGTAACTTTGCAGGTATCTGATAAGGTTTTAAATACTTAACTGAACAAAAGTAGGTCAGCCTTTAAATATAACAGCATACAACGATTAGAGTATTCATCGATTACTTGTTTATTAATCAAAGACATGAATAATGCCAAACATGGTGGCTCATGCAAGTAATTCTAGCAATCAGGAGGCTGAGGCAGGAGGATCAAGTTCTTAGCCTGGACTACCTAGCAAGACTCTGCTGAAATCCAAAAGAACCTGTAATATCTTTTTGAGGAATGTTGCTAGCAGAGAGATTAAGCGTTTGCCAAATGATACAATTAGTCTGCACTTTTGATTACCTGGTTTAGCATTAACATTTTTTGAATATAAAATTTACTTTCTTTTTTTTAAAATTTTTATAGTCAAACCAATGTACAGAGAGGTTACAGTTTCATACATTAGGCATTGGATACATTTCTTGTACTGTTTGTTACTTCCTCCCCCATTCCCCCCTCCCCCTCCCCCTTTCCCTTTCCGCCCATGAGTTGTTCAGTGGATTTACACCAAAGAGTTTTGCAAGTATTGCTTTTGAGTTGTCTTTTTACCCTGTGTCTCTCAATTTTGGTATTCCCTTTCAGTTTCCTAGTTCTAATACCAGTATACATGGTTTTCCAATGTACTCAGATAAGATACAGAGATAGTGCAGGTACAACAGGAAGGGGATATAAGAGGATCATCAATTATAGAAGCTACGGTCTCAAATCGCGTGTTGAAATTAATTACAACAGTTATATAATAGTTGTTTCCATAACATGGAGTTCATTTCACTTAGCTTCATCTTATGCGTTCATAAGGGTACAGTTATTGGGCTCTTGTGATCCTCTGCTGTGACTAGCTTAAACCTGTGCTAATTATTCCCTATGAGGAGCACCATAGAGTGCATATTTCTTTGGGTCTGGCTCACTTCACTTAGTAAAATTTTTTCCAAGTCCTTCCATTTCCTTATGAATTGGGCAATATCATTCTTTCTGATAGAGGCATAAAATTCTATTGTGTATGTGTACCACATTTTCCTGATCCATTTGTCTAATGAGGGGCATCTGGGTTGGTTCCATATTTTAGCTATGACGAATTGTGCTGTGATGAATATTGTTGTGCTGGTGGCTTTAGTGTGTTCTTGTTTGTGGTCTTTTGGGTAGATGCCCAAAAGTGGGGCTGCTGGGTCATAGGGGAGTTCTATGTTTAGCCTTCTGAGGAATCTCCATACTGCTTGCCAGAGTGGCTGAACCAGTTTACCTTTCCACCAACAATGAAGTAGGGTTCCCTTTTGGCCACATCCCCTCCAACATTTGTTATTGTTAGTTTTCTTGATATAGGACATTCTTACTGGGGAGAAATGAAATCTCAATGTTGTTTTAATTTGCATTTCTTTTATGGCCAGTGATGTAGAGCACTTTTTCATGTTTCTTGGCCTTTCTCATTTCCTCATCAGAGAACTCTCTTTTTAAGACTTTAGCCCACTTGTTGAGGGAGCTATTGGTTCTTTGTGGTTTTGTTTTGGAGGAATGTAATTTTTTTAGTTCTGCATAATTTTAGATATGAGGCCTTTGTCCATTGTTTGGCCAGTAAAGATCTTTTTCCAACCTGTGCACTTTCTGTTTATCTCGTGAGCTATGTCCGTTGCCCTGCAGAAGTTCTGCAGTTTGATACAGTCCCATTTGTCCATCCTTTCTTTGATTTGTAGCATTTCTTGGTCTTTGTTAAGGAGGTTCCTTGGGCCAAGGAGCCCAAGTGTTTCTCCTACTCCTTCCTTTAATGTTTTCAGGGTATCTGATTTAATTTCGAGGTCTTTGTTCCATTTGGAATTGATTTTGGTACAGGGAAATATATAGGGATCTAGTTTTAGTTTGTTGCATGTGTTGAACCAGTTTTTCCAGCACCATTTGTTAAAGAGGCTATCTTTCTTCCAGACTATTTTTTAGCTCCTTTATCAAAGATTAAGTAGGCATAGTTCTGTGGGTTCATTTCTGGGTCTTCAATTCTGTTCCATTGGTCTTAAGGCCTGTTCCGGTGCCAATACCAAGCTGTTTTTATTACTATAGCTTTATAATACAGCTAGAAGTTTGGTATTGTAATTCCTCCAGCACTGTTCTTTCTGCTTAGGACTCTTTTTGCTATTCGGGCTCTGTTATTATTCCATATGAATTTCTAGATTGCTTCCTCTATTTCGTTAAAAAATACTGTTGGGATATTAATGGGTATTGCATTGAATTTTTAGATAACCTTTGGCAATATTGCCATTTTGATTATATTAATCCTCCCAATCTAGGAGCATGGGAGGTTTTTCCATTTCCTTAGTTCTGCCTTAATTTCGTTTCATGTTTTTAAATTTCTCTTCGTTGAGCTCTTTCACTTGTTTGGTTAAGGTTATTCCTAGGTATTTTGTTTTTGGAGGCTATTGCAAAAGGAGCTGCTTTCCTGATTTCAGCCTTGCCGAAAGGCAGTACTCAGAGGGAAATTTATATCTCTGAGTTCCTACACCAACAAACTGGAGAAACAGAAACTCAACAATTTTAGGTAGCACCTTAATCTCCTCGAAAGAGAACAACAAGCCAAACCCCAAGTAAATAGATGGAAGCAAATAATTAAAATCAAATCAGAATTAAATGAATTACCGACAAAAAGAAATCAAAAGAATCAACAAAACAAAGAGTTGGTTCTTTGAAAAAATTAAAAAGATAGACAGACCCCTAGCAAACCTGACCAAAAAACAAAAGCAGCACACCCAAATAAACAAGATCAGAGATGAAATAGATAATATCACCACAGAAACAAGCAAAATTCAGAACACAATCGGACTATTTTGCACAACTTTATGCCAACAAATTGAGAACCTGGAAGAAATGGATGATTTCCTAGCAAAAATTGATATCCCCAAACTCAACCATGAAGATTTAAACCTTCTAAACAGACCCATATCCAGTATTGAAATAGAAATGGCAATAAGTGATCTCCCATCCAAGAAAAGCCCAGGTCCAGACAGATTCACAGCAGAATTCTACAAGGCCTTCAAAAGAGAACTCACACCAATATTTCTCAAACTCTTCAATGAAATTGAAAGAGAAAGTTCTCTACCAGACACATTCTATGAAGCCAGTATAACCCTCATCCCCAAACCAGCCAGGGACTTATCACAGAAAGAGAACTCTAGACGGATTTCCCTGATGAACACAGATGCAAACATTCTCAACAAAATTCTGGCCAATCGACTTGAACAGGTCATCAAAAAAAAAAAAAAAAATCATACACGATGATCAAACTGGATTCATCCCAGGAATGCAAAGTTGGTTCAATATATGCAAGTCACTTAATGTAATCCACCACATCACCCAGAGCAAGGCAAATAACCACATGGTTATATCGCTGGATGCAGAAAAGGCATTCGATAATATCCAGCTCCTATTTATGCTAAAATCCCTGGATAAACTGTGATTCCAGGGAAAACTCCTGAACATAATAAAGGCAGTTCATGACAAACCAACAGCAGGCATAATTCTAAATGGTGTAAAACTAAAGCCATTCCCTTTAAAATCAAGAGCAAGACAGGGATGTCTGCTCTCTCCCCTTCTCTTCAGCATAGATCTAGAATTCCTAGCCAGAGCAATTCGGCAAGAAGAAAACATAAAGGGGATACAAATAGGAAAAGATGAAGTTAAACTTTCTCTCTTCACAGATGACATGATCCTATACCTAAAGAACCCCATAGACTCAACTCCCAAGCTACTAGAGCTGATTCAAAACTTTGGCAAAGTAGCAGGATATAAAATATACCCTCAAAAATCAATGACATTTCTATATGCTAAAATTTACCTTCTTCTTAAGTCTCTCCATAGATTTAAACAATTTTCAGCCCTACAAGACAGGCATAGAAGCATGATTTTATTATTCAAAATCTGTTTACACAATTGCCATGAAAATGACCTGTAGTATTTAACAACAAAATAGACTTCCAACTCTAATGCAACAGGCATAGTTGAGACAAATGCTTTAGTTATTTGATAACATCAGTTATTCTACTTTATGAATTTAGTAGCCAGACTGTAAGATTAATCTCACTTTCAGAGATGTTTGTAAAATGAAAATATAAAATTAGAATTGATTACATAGATTATAATCTATATTTACTGTAAATATATGGTTTGTAAAAAAAAGCTTATAGATTATTTTTACATTTTTGTACAAATTTTTCATGCTGTACATCTTGAGCCATGTACCCAGTGATATATTTTTCTCTCTCTATCTTTGAGATAGGATCTCACATTTTAGTCACTACCTTTCCTTAGACTGTGATTCTCTTACCTATAGCCTCCTGAAGAGCAGATATTATGAGTTTGTACCACAATGTTCAGCTTATTTATTGAGATGGAGGTCTCTCAACAATCATTTTCCCAGGGCTGGCCTTAGATTACAATCTCTGATCTTCATCATTCCAGGAAATTTGATTAAATGTTTGAACTACTACTTCATATCTTAATATTTACAAAAGCATGTTTTAGCAACATAAAAGGCAATAAAAGTACATTGAAAATTTACTTGTTGCTTGTATAAGCTTCTTTCTTTTTTTCTTCACAAACCTTCAAAATACCTAGTTAGTGTGATAAATTAACACATAAGTTTGGAAAGATGATAATTAAGAGTATGGAATTGAGCTGTGTATTGGTGCCTCACATCTGCATTCCTAATTACTTCAGAGGCTGAAATTTGAGGACTCATGTTTGAAGTCAGCCTAAAAAGAAAACACGTAAGACACTTTCCACCAAAAACATGAATGACAATGTCCGGGTCCTAAGTTCAAGACCCAGGTAAAACTTACCACACACACACAGATGTGGAGGTGGTGAGGATAAATCTAAGATAGGAAACACTGAAATTCCTCTATGAAGAAGTACAATGTTTGGAAACTAGCTACATATAAGATGTAGTTACATTTACTCAATGGATGAAGCTAATAGTTTTCTTTCTATACTATTAGATTTGTGAGTAAGGAACATCTTATGTTTACATGTATTTTGTTTGGAAGGACACAGCTACTATAGATTTTTACTTGATGTTCACTACCTCATTTCCAAACAGAATGGTCACATGCCAGTATGTCTAATAAATGAAAATACGCTGTACAATCTTTGCCTATCTTTATGTTGCCTAGTTATATCTTTCTTTATTAAACTATGTTTACATTGTAATACATCTCAGTTTTTCTTATTAATAATCACCAGGTATTCGATGCCAGTTCTCATAGCTCACAACCATAATTTTATCTAAGTAAGAAGCTGAGGAAACAATGATCACAATTTGAGGCCAGACTAGGCAGGACATTCCCTCTTAACAAGTGAAAAGCCACATGGGAAGGGTAAGTTGGAGAATTATGTTTCAAGATGGTTTGGGTAAAAAAAAATGAGATCTACTCAAAAACTTTAAAGAAAAGCAAAAAAAGGACTTGAGGAATGATTCAAATTGTTGAGCACTTACTTGCCTACGAAAATCAAGGTAAACAAACCTACCATATTGTTAAAAAATAAGAAAGAGAAGAGAAGGGCTGGGAATATGGCCTAGTGCTTGCCTCCTATACATGAAGCCCTGGGTTCAATTCCTCAGCACCACATATAGGGAAAAAGCCAGAAGTGGCACTGTGGCTCAAGTGGCAGAATGCTAGCCTTGAGCAAAAAGAAGCCAGGACAGTGCTCAGGCCCTGAGCTCAAGCTCCATGACTAGAAAAAAAAAAAAAAAAAAAAAAAAAAAAAAAGAAGTAAAAAGAATGAGAGAAAAAGAATTCATGAAAAAATAAATTTAAACCTTATGTTATTCATTTAGTTTTTTATTACTTTTAAGTAATTGTACCCTCGATTCTGTACGCTGACTTAAGTGTACAATACATCTTGATCCATTCAGTTCTTTAAAGGGCATTTTAAGCACCCAAACACTAGTAGCTCATGCCTATTATCCTGGCTGCTCAGAAGGTGAGAACTAAGTATCCAAGCCAGACTGAGCCGGGAAATCTATTCCCAAAGTAGAGCTGCAGCCCAAGTGGTAGAGTGATTGCCTTGAGCAAAAGAATCTGATAACTGTAGCCAGGCTCTGAATTTTTAGATTATGATAGGTGCGCACGTACGTGCACACGTGTGCGCACGTGTGAGTGTGTGCTCACACACTGTATTTTAATAAAAGGAAGTACTAAAACAAACTTTTCTTATCACTAGTAGTAAATATTTAAAAATTTTTGAGAGAAAAAACAAATTTACTAAGTTATTGTAGTGCCCTTCTCTAATCTTATAGAGAGAATTACGGCTTAAAAACTGATCAAGGTTACAACCAAAAAATACTATCTGAAAATACAAACTTAAAGAAAAAGAAGTGGTGTAAGTGGAAAGGCGTTCAACAATAAAGTGCATGGCTCTCAGTTCAGACCTCATTACTAAAAATAAATAAATAAATAAAGGACAAGGTAACAAACAGTACAAGAAATGTATCCAATGCCTAACGTATGAAACTGTAACCTCTCTGTACATCAGTTTGATAATAAAAATTTGAAAAAAAAGAAAATGAAATTAACATAGTTACAGTAATGCGTCAAAAATAAATAAATAAATAAATAAATAAATAAATAAATAAATAAAGGCAAAGTCATTTGGAAACAAAATGTACCAAAAAATAATTGGCAATAATTACACTAAAGCTCCCATAGTTAAGTGGAGAAAAGAAAGTAATAATTATATCTCATGAAGTAAACAAATATACCATGGTGTAGGATTGTATGTTCTTAACTCTTCCATTTTTCTGCCTATTTTAAATGTTTTCTCATTACTATTTTCAGTTTGTAAAACACTCTTATAGTATTACATTTCAGAGAAAAATACCAGTGATAGTATAGATAATAGTACTGTAAATAAATCCTCATATTCCTCCAAATTTTCAGCATTCAATATTTAAGAATTTGCTACTTAAGTCAAAATATGTACTTTATATATTATTCTCCTGGTGAATCTATTTTCCTTGCAAACAGAAAATGTCCCAAGATTGTGAGGCAGATTTCCATAATTATATTAATAAAATGGAGTTCCTTAGTGCATTCAATCATAAAATCAACTTTTTACTTCTAGCTGTCTTCAAATGAGAAGCCCATTTTCATAGTCCCAGGCCAATTCAGACACAAGTAATAAATAGTACTGAAGCTATCCAAAAATTGAATAGAATATGAAGCTTCATAATTCTATATATGTTTCATTTGTTACAGGGAAATCTCTGTTTACATATAAGATTGAAAACACAAGAAAACAAAAAAGAAATGGAGATTTTAATCACCAGATCAAATCACAGTAGATTATGCATTACCTCTTCCATGTACTATAAATTGTATCACCAGGGCTTCAAACCAAAAGTTTGTCATTAATTTTGGGTTTTTTTTTTTTTAATATTTGCAAGTTGAAATTACTTCCTTCTGTCACTGGGGCTTTAGCTCAGGTCCGGAGTGCAATCCCTGAACTTTCTTTGCTCAAGACTGGTGCTCTACCACTTGAGCCACAGTCTCACTTCTGACTTTTTGGTAATCTTACAGATTTTCCTGCTACAGTAGGTTTCAAACCCTAACCCTTAGCTCTCAGCTTCCTGAGTAGCTAGTATTTCAGGCATGTGCCAACACTCCCAGTTTCTTTTCAACTTTTATTTGACACCTTTATTTAATCCAAGCACTAATGTGGACTTCAGTAAGCTAAATCGCTTACTCAGCTGTCTTTGTTTCCACAGGTTCCAGCTATGGTTGGCTAACTCCAGAATGAGGCCAAACATATCAAGATGAACTCTAAGATATTGAAAGAAGAGGTTTTTATTATGTCCTGTGTGTAATTTTTAAAGTTAATTAAATTTAATTTTTTCCATTTCTCTCAATTGTGTTTACCTTGTGTCTTGTATATAAGATTATTCAACCAGGGGAAGGGAAAGGGAATCACAGAAACAGTAGGTAAAAGGATGAATTAATACAATAATGACACTCACTTGACACTAGGTTGGATATCAACCTTACAATTTGGGAGGGGGGACGAAAGCATGGTCCAGTAAGTGGGAGAAAGTGAAGAATGGGGTAACAGTGTTCAAAAACAAATGTAATCATTACCTTACTGATGTAACTGTACTCCTTCACCCCTGCTTATCACCTTTTCAATAAAGACTTTTTTAAGTATTTGAATATTTCTACAAATTAATATTAAGTATGAAATTTTTTAAGATAATATTTTTTTCTTATTTATTGTCAAAGTTATGTACAGAGAGGTTACAGAGTCATATGTTAGGCCTTGGGTACATTATTTGTACTATTTGTTATCTCTTCCCTCATTCGCCCCCCCTCCCCCCCTCCATAAGTTGTTCAGCTGGTTTACACCGAATGGTTTTGCAAGTAATGCTTTTGGAGTCGTTTTTCTTTTTATCATTTGTCTCTCGATTTTTATATTCCCTTTCACTTCCCTAGTTCTAATACCAGTATATACAGTATCCAATGTACTCAGGTGAGATACAATGATAGTGTGGGACAACCAGAGGAAGGGGATACAAGAGAATCATCAACAATAGATGCTACAGTTTCACATGGAATGTTAAAGGTGATTGCAACAGTGATATAACAGTCGTTTCCAAAACATAGAGTTCATTTCACTTAGCATCATCTTATGTGTTCATAAGTGCATAGCTATTAGGCTCTTGTGATCCTATGCTGTGATTAGCCTAAACCTGTGCTAATTATTCCCTATGCGGGAGACCATAGAGTGCATGTTTCTTTGGGTCTGGCTCTCTTCACTTAGTATAATTTTTTCCAAGTCCTTCCATTTCCTTACATTTGTTTGGTTTTGTTTTTGTTGCCAGTTCTGGGGCTTGAACTCAGGGCCTGAGCACTGTCCCTGGCTTCTTTTTGTTCAAGGCTAGCACTTTACCACTTGAATCACAGTGCCACTCTGCCTTTTTCTATATATATGTGGTACTGAGGAATCGAACCCAGGGCTTCATGTATACCAGCCTAGCACTTTACCACTAGGCCATATTCCCAGCCCCTTCCATTTCCTTACGAATGAGGCAATGTCATTCTTTCTAATAAAGGCATAAAATTCCATTGTTTATATGTACCACATTTTCTTGATCCATGGATTAAGTTTGAAATTTAACCAAAGTGAGTGCTCACACACTGACAACTGTAAAAATTTTTACCTTAGAGATGGACACACACAAATATATGGTTATTGTGACAATAAGCTTTATGGGGAGAAGAGTACAGGAGACTTGATTTCCAGTGTTCATTAACATTAACTACAGGGTGACATTTTCTTTTGCAAAGTAGAAAAGTAGATGAAATGGAGACTTTGGCTTAGAATTTGAAAATCTGAATCAAAATGCTAGGTCTAAGATCGCAAAATTTTGGAATTTAGCCTCATGTTTTTCAAGTATAACTCAGGAGTGCTGATGTATTGCTCATGGAACAAGTTGTAAACATTTGAGCCATACATGGGTGATGAGGAATCCTTCATCTTCTCTGTTGCATACAGTGTCTAGTGGAAGCTCTGGGTTTCAGGAGAGGAGAATAGTCTTGAGAGGAGAAGCTGCATTTCTAGCAGGATTTAAGCCATACCACCTGTATTGATTTTTCCATTGCTCTTGGAACAAATTGCCAAAATTTTCAGTTGCTAAAAAAAATTCAAAGCAATTATCTACAAACTCTAGAGTTTAAACATCTGAAAACAGATTTCAAGGACTAAAATTTGCAATTATTTGTAGCTAGAGACCTTCCAGAAGAAACTTTTCCTCTGCCTTTCATAATTTCTTTTTTTTAATTTTTATTGTCAAGGTGATGTACAGAGGGGTTATAGTTACATACATAATTTAGTGAGTATTCTTCTTGTCAAACTTTTCTCCCACTTTCCCTCCTCCTCAATCTCCCCTCCCCTCTGAGTTGTAGGATTAGTTTACAGCATAGTCTTGTAAGTATTGCTGTTGCGTTGGTTAACCTTTTGCCCTTTGTCTCTCTATTTTGATGTTCCCCTTACCTTCTCTAATTCAGATAAACATATACATAATACTCGGGGTACCAAAATAAAATACAGTGACAACAGGGGCTAAACTATAGAACCGCTAAACAAAAGAAATAATTTCACATAGAATGTTAAAAATAACAAGAACAACGATAAGCTTCTTGTTTCCATATCTTGGACTTCATTTCACTTAGCATCATCTTATGTGATTATATGTACCTATGAATTTAGGTATTGTGATCATCTGCTAGGACTATCCTAGTATCCTAAGTATTACCAATGAGGGAAAACATAGAGTCTATGTTTCTTTGGGCCTAGCTCACTTCACTTAGTAGGGTTTTTTCCCCAGCTCTCCAGATTCTAGAGATGGTTCACAGACCATGGCTGGTGACTTCATCACTCCATTTTGAATTATAGTGAAACCAGGCCAAGACTTCCTCATAACACTATCTTTTTGACTTCTCTCTTGTGGCTTTTCTTTCATTGGTAAGGATGGTTTCACTTGCATGAATCTCACAAGTTAATGAAAGACACACTCCATGTTTTAGGTATCATTGTGTTTCATTGCAATTTTACCCATAAATTATTTATTTTGAGTATGTACAATGGCATGTCCCAGGTACCAATGTGAAAATGTCATGTGGGAGCTATTATTGTATCCACAATATCTACTGATGCAGTGACTGGATGACTAATATTCCTAGTAACAGAGTTAATAACAAGTTCCCAAATGCCTTCTGAGCTTAGATACAGATAGAGGCTGTCCAAGGAAGGGAAACCAAAATGATACAGAGGGAAAGGAATTCAAATCAAAATGGTATTCACACAAAATCTCTATAAATATCCCCTATCAAAATTTCAATCCATGTTTATTTCTAATAGCAACAACAAAAATGATAAATTGTCTACTACAACATCTTTATTTTATATAAAATCAAGATAAAATTTTAAATGGACTAATTTAAGGATGTTCAAATGGATGGGTGGGGATGTTACGTACATTCATTAAAAATGCACAGCAATATAGTAACAAGAATTTGAAACTTGGACAAAATGAAACTATGAAGTTGATATGAAAATAAGTTATCAAAATTAAAAAAATAAGAAAATAAAGGCCTAGGTATAGTCAAAGAAAAAATAAATACAGATTAAGAACATAGGATAGCCAGGTGCAGGTGACTTACAACTGCAATCTTAGTTAAAGTAAAGCTGAGGTCTAAAGAATTGAAGTTTAAATCCAGCTTAGGTATAAAAGTCCCCGAGACTCTTATCTCCATTTACCTAGCAAAAATCAGCAAGACAGGTTTGTCACATTTATAGGGTCCCAACCAAGAAAACAAACCAAATGAACATGCCATCCTGAATTCAAGTCCTGTTCTTCTACAAACTGAAATTAATTTTAAAAATAAGGGCAGTCAATTCCTTTTAAAAGAAGTATGCTTATTTTTGTGTCAATAATATGAATAAAGAGATATTATAAATATTTCCTGTTTCACAAGTATTTTCTTACATGTATTGTACAATTTATTTTCTTAAAACATTACAAAATAAAGAGTATATAGATTTTCTCTTTGTTTTCTTTCTGGGAATAAATAGGGTTCTTTTATATTGAAGTAGTATTTTTTATAATAATTTTTATCTGAGTTGCAAGACACTATTATCTTTTCCTTATCAACCTTTATACTTTATCTTCTTTTTATTTTATTATATCACTAGTAAGGACATCCAGTACAAAACTAAATAAGGAGAGTTGAAAGAAAGGTATTCTTCTTCATTCTCAATCTTAAGAGAAAATTGTGTAATCATTAACTGTCATGACAACTATAGCATTGAATCTTCTTTTACCAGATGAAGAACTTTTCAATATATTCCTACATTACAGAAAAATACGTATTTTATGTATGTATGTATGTATGTATGTAGTGGCTTAGATTTTATACTCAGGAACTTCCACCTATTAATCGTTTATCAACCACTGACCCAGGCCATCTAGCCCTTCCCCCTTTAATTTTAATTTTGGATTAGTTAATTGTGAAATAAGTTTATTCTTCATTGACTAGCAACTGGGCACTGTCTCTTTATGCTAGGCTTCCTAATGGGGCTGGTAAATAGGATGTCCAAACTCTCAGTTTCTTTTTCTTTAAAATGGAATCTTTTATTTATTTATTATATATATATACACATATATATATATATATGTGTATATATATATTTTAGTTTGGGTTGATGTTGCATCTAATTCCTCCCAAACTCAACCTTGCATATATCCGGAATGACAGGAACAAGCCATCATCATCATGTCCAGCTATTTGCTTAAGGTGGGCTATCTCATGTATCCCTGGCTGGGACCAAATCTTGATTCTCGATTCTCCTAAACTCTGTCTCCCACACAGGTCGGATTAAAAGTGTGAGCCATCTGGCTTTGTATTGAAAATTCTTATTTTGATCAGTATTGATGTGTTAGCGCTTTTATATATTTACTAATATGGTCCTCTCATTTGTCTTATTGATTTTCTTAATATGATCGATTACCCTTGTTAAGAATTTTAACCTTCCATTTATTAACATTGCATTAAATACAATTATAATTATATCTCTAGAGTTTCTTTTCTTAATATGTATTTGTCTCCAGCTGGGCTCCAATGGCTCGGACTTGTAACCCTAAGTACTCAGTGGCTGAGATCTGGGAATCACAGTTCCAAGCTAGCCTCTCAGAAAAGTTCCTGTGAAAATCTTATCTCTAATTAACGTCTTAAAAAAACTGGAGGTAGGGAAGGGAACACCAAAATGGAGAGAAAAATGGTAAAAGATGAACCAATGCAATGGCAATACTTACAATATGCTATGTTTTAAACCAAATGTACAACTCATGGGGAGAGAGGGAGATGGGGAGGGGAGAGCGGGGGGCCCAAAGGAGGAAGTAACAAGTTTGATAAGAAATGCACTCATTGCCTTAATTATGAAATTGTAAACCCTTTGTACATTACTTTGACAATAAATTTGAAAACAAAAATCTGGAGGTGGAGTGTGGTTCAAAGTGCTAGTCTTGAGCAGAAGGAGCTTAGAGATAGCACCTAGGCCCTGAGATCAAGTCCACAATAGAACAACAAGGAAAGAAAGAAAGAAAGAAAGAAAGAAGAAGAAAGAAAGAAAGAAAGAAAGAAGAAAGAAAGAAGAAAGAAAGAAAGAAAGAAAGAAGAAAGAAAGAAAGAAAGAAAGAAGAAGAAAAGAAAGAAGAACGAAAGAAGAGAAAGAAAGAGAAAGAAAGAGAGAAAGAAAGAGAGAAAGAAGAGAGAAAGAAAGAGAGAAAGAAGAGAGAAAGAAAGAGAAAGAAAGAAAGAAAGAAGAAGAAAGAAAGAAAGAAAGAAAGAAAGAAAGAAAGAAAGAAAGAAAGAAAGAAAGGAAGAAAGGAAGAAAGAAAGAAAGGAAGGAAGAAAGGAAGGAAGGAAGGAAGGAAGGAAGGAAGGAAGGAAGGAAGGAAGGAAGGAAGGAAGGGATTGTTTTTAGAAGTGAGTATTCCAGCTTCATAAGAAGATTTAGGGCTTTATCCCCTACTATCTTGAATATTTCAAAAATCCCAATAAAACTATTCAGGTCGTTTGTTTGCTTTTGAGTTCAGGTTGTTTTTAGTTCAATTCTTGTAACTCATGTGGAGCTACTCAGATTATCTTCATCCTACAGTAAATTCTGGGTAGCTTTCAACTATTGAATTCTTTACTCTCATCTGTGTTGCCAAATGTGCAGTCAAGTTTGTTTATATATTCTGTTATTATCCTCTCCATTTACACAAATCAGAAAATCTCACTCCATTTCTGATACTATTTCTTTTATACTTATTTGTTTCTGTTATTAGCTTTGAAAGAGTTCTGTCAATATTATTGTTCATAACAAAGGAATAAATTTAGCCTTGTTTATTTTTGACATTTATTTTCTCTTCTTTTAAAAATATTTACTTTATTCTGAATGGTTTCATATGATCTACTTTTCTTTTTGTAATCTCCTGCTCCACTACCTTTATTTATTTTTTTGAGAGTGAAGAATGGTTTATTAAATCATATCCACAGGCTGCAATTTGCAGCAGCTATTAATGAGTGTCAGAAGGATTTCTGTTAGATTAGGGGAAATAGTTACAATACGAATCTAAGGAGCAGGAATGCAGTAGGATCTTGTACCTCCTCCACTCTGTAACATAAACTGTTGTACATGTGCAAATTCACATAGACATGAGAAGCAATATAGTAATGTATTTGTAATGGTTAGCTGGGAACAGGACTATGGGCACTTAGTCTTTTCCTATATACTTGTGCAAATCATTCACATTCTCCTTCAGTGAGAAATCTCAACTCTTTTTTTTTAACACATTTCTTATGAAAGATGATATCAACAACCTTTATATCTGTTTAGCCTCTTCAGTTTCCTGTATACATGACATGCCTGATTTCATCCTCAGGATCCTAGAAGTGATATTATCCTCATTTTACAGATGGATTAACTAACATTACTGAAAAGTTAAGTGCTGTATCTGGGGTTCAGATCCCATGATCTCAAAACAGAATGCACTGTACCAAATCCTGCCACTGGAGTCTTGAAATCCAAGTCTCTCCAGGTTCTTCTACACTGAGAGAAAAACCAAAACTAACCCAGACCCACCCCCCCTGGAGGACCTACCAAGTGAGTGGGAAGGAGAACACATGACCCCTACTCTCAAAAGCACCTAATTCAGAATTCTAAGTGTACTCCCAGCTCAGCTTTCATCTAGTTGAAATCAGCTGGAACTCTAGCTACCAACACAGGAAAAGTTCAACACCTGTGTCTCTAACCGTCCCAAACCATCCAAAGAACAAGGTCTTAACCATCCAAAGAACAAGGATGCCACCAGTCCATTTCCCACACTGTAAACAAAGATCAGGGATCCATTAAGCCTCCCCAGGGAACTGTCCTGCATCACACCACAGTTCCAGGAAGCAGTCCTCATAAAAAACCCACCACCACTTACTTTCACAACTCCTGCCTGAGCCATTTGCCAGGGCCACTATCAACTCAAAAGTCAGAATACGGTTGTTGATGGCTCCCAAACACAGCTTCCATTTTCTGCAGATAAGTCTTAGGGGCAGTCTCATTTCTTTTCCTTCCCCTCCTCCTATAGGGAACTGAAATGCCATTTAAGTTCCCAGGCTTCCCTCCATTAGTTTGGTGCTGTTTGGGGGTAAGTTCTGGGCCTCTAGCCTTAACTTCACATACACACCTTTCTTCCCCAGTGCACCAAAGTTGGAGGGTGTTAGGGAGCTGTCATGCACTAGTATTATATATACACATTAAACTGCACCAATCCCTGTTCCGGTGTCTTTCTCCTCTCCTTCCTGGATTCCACCCTTGATATCCATCAAGACAACAACAGGGTAGGGGCCTGGTGCCCCCCTTTACCACAAAGCAGGTGTTAGGTAAAGAGTGGCACACCAGACCTCCTTCCCAGTGGAGCCTGGGAGAGACTTTCTCCCTCCCCCCCCTCCCCGCCCCCCTGCACTGCCTCCAGTCCGTTCAGGCAAAGAGGGTCTCACCCCCAGAGCAGCCACGCTGGCGCCACCCTCCCCAACACCTAGCTCGGCTACTTGGAAATCCAGGGGTGTCTCCCAGGCCCCAGAGCAGTGAGTCCTGACAGCTACATAAATTCAGGGAAGGAAAACAAACCAATCAAAGTTACAGATAACCCTCTTTTACGATTTTCCCCAAACATGCCGGATCAGGGCCCGAGGACTGGAAGTTTCCACGTGAGCCAGAGGCAAAGCAAGTTGCTCAATAAAGAAAGAGTTGGGGGGAGAGGTGAGAGGAGCGGGGTGGGGGGCGCCCTTAGCTCCATCCGACGGAAAAGTGCAGGTGGAGGGGGGGGGGGCGGGTGTCAATTCGGCTTCGGTGGGAAGGAAAGCCAGTTGGCTGAGTGTCAGCACTGAGGAACCACCTGGAGATTGACAAGCACTCCATCCTCCATAGGTTACCAGCCAACAGACGTCCTAAAGGTACGCTCCCATCTCCACACCGTAGGTCCCAGAAGGCCCTTCCGCGTCCGGAGGTGTCGCCCCTCTCTGCAGGTAGGCTCCAAGAAGTCCTACCCTACCTCTCTCTCCACCCGGCTCCCTGAACCCTTTGACATCCCTCTGAACCAAGACCACAGATAAGATCGCAGGTTGCCAACATGCCCCTCCAAGGCTCCGGGTCCGGGGTCGTCGGCAATGTGCCATCGGGGACTGTGGGTTCCCCCTCTGGGTCCCACACCAGCAAAGATTCCTGATTTCATATATGCTTTTAAGCACAGACTTTTACCTTAAAAACTACAGGATTACTGTTACTTTTTGAAAGATTACAGAAATTGAAAGTATGTGTCTTATTTCCAAATTTTATCAATTTAAATTATTTAAGCAACTTTTCTCAAAAACACAATTATTGAGTCCTATTCAAACTTTCTTGATGAATGTGATGATTGTCACTATAATGCTTAGATATTTTCATGATATACTTAGATACTGTATATATTTCTATTTTTTCCAAACATTGATTATTTTCTGTTTGTTTTTGCTGCAAACTTTTTATTTTCAATTCATTACTACTTATCGTTAACAATCATTATCTGGGCACAGTTGGACAATACATCTAGCCCCAGCTACTCATAACTTTGAGATTACTAGGATTGAAATAAAGGTCATCTAGGACAAAAAGTTTGAGACTCAATGGAAGCCTGACATCAAGAGGACCTCAATTCCAAGACAGTCAGGGAAAATAAATTCATTAAACTCCATCTCAATAGAAAACCTGGGCATATTTGTGTATGCATGTCATCCTAGCAACAGCAAGAAACAGCAAAGAACATAAACTCATATAAGATATTTTCTTACCGTTTATTCTGGGATTAAAATTTTTAAGAATCCTATGATATAGGGACACTTGTTTACACCCTTATATAAATAAAAAATCTAAGGCTCAATCATATAATTACTTTTTCTAAAATAATAAAGCAAAAAAATGTATAATCTATGATTCCCACTCAGGCACTGTGATTCAAGAACTATCATTTTAGCTATTACATGCTACTGACTCCCAATGCTTCTTTTATAATGTCCCTTTGGAAACATACAGGAAGGTAACTTACAGCATGATATTTTGCTGATAAGTTTTATGGCAAGTTTGTGCAATGTTTTAGTACAGGGACACCCTCAGGACCTATTTTGTCTTCTAGAACCATTTTTTCCCTATATTAAATGGTTTTCTATCCTCTGTACAATATGCTACTAATCTTAGCCTAATTTTTTATAACTTTATGAGATGTGGCTAGAATAACTTACTTACTTAGAATTTCCTTAAACATGAGCCATTAGTCATTCCCCACACACAAAAATATGCTTTGTTATAATAAAGTAAGTAAATAAATAAATAAATAAACTCATAACTGTGATACAAGATACAGAAAATAAACTTTAATGTTTTATGAGAACATATGACAATATTTCCTTTTCACATGTTATTCTAATATACTTCTCTAATTAATAATGTATATTTCATGCATCAAGCACAGATTTACTCAGTATTATTAAAGCTTTTTTATATATTTGATAATTTTCACCTCTTTTGTTTGTATAAATAGCCTATAAGCTTATCTTCTGAGTGATGATTGTTACAATTTCATGCATTTATCTTACATACATGTTTATTTTAAGATAATCTTTATTTTCCTATATTTATATATTTTATACAGGCAATAAGACAACATTTAACTTTGTGACTCATTTAGATCACCATAATATTGGTGAGATTTTTCTGATTTGTTTATATTTGTTTAAAGTGGATAACATTTAATTTTGTAAATTTACTTTTATCCATTTAATATAATCTAAACTACATATCTGTAGCTTTAAATACATCCACAGAAATACATATGTTTATTTTTATATTAAAAAGTAAATATCATTTAACATTACTTTCTGACTTCTTTGTGCATATGCAAACTAATTCAATACTATAGGTCTAAGAATACCTGGCAGAGCCTGGCAGAAGTGTTCAGAACACACTGGTCTCCAATTAACTAAAAGTTAAAGATGAAGTAGAATTGTTCCAACTTTGAGCAAGAAAGCTAAGTACCAGACCAGCTAAGTATTAGAACCAATTACCAGTACTAGAACAACAACAAACACACTTTAATGTGACCCTCTGTCATAAAACAAGTGAACTCTGGTGGTACCAAGCTGTAAGTACAGCTATCATGTGTGTGTCATGTTTTGGAGACTAAACTCAGGATCTGGATTACAAAGACAAAGCAAAGCTATTCAAGAAGGTGGTTCAACTGGTGGGACTCGTGTTTGTTCTTTCTTCTCTTGCTTATTTTGTTTTGTATCTTCATTTTTATTTTACATTTAAATTATGATCTTAGCTAGTTAAACCTCTATGAATGATACATCTGGAAGAACTAAATAGATATAAGTTGCTGGTGTAGTAGGGTTAATTTTATATCTTGAAGATTTGTGGCCTGTATTTAACAGATCTAGAGTCTGATATCTAAGGAGGGAGGGCCTGAAATTATGAATCCTGAAAAGAGACTTTCCTTCCTTCCTTCCTTCCTTCCTTCCTTTGCTTCTTTCGTTTATTCTTCCTTCCTTCCTTCCTTCCTTCCTTCCTTCCTTCCTTCCTTCCTTCCTTCCTTCCTTTCTCTTTCTTTCTTTCTTTCTTTCTTTCTTTCTTTCTTTCTTTCTTTCTTTCTTTCTTTCTTTCTTTCTTTCTCTCTCTCTTTCTTTCTGTTTTCTTTTTTCCTCCTTCCCCTCCCCCTCCCCCACCCACTCCCACTCCCTTCCCCCTCCCCCTCTCCCTCCCCTCCCCCTCCCCCTCCCCTTCCCCCTCCTCCTCCTCCTCCCCCTCCTCTTTCTCCTCCTGCTCCTCCTCTGTCTCCTTCCTTATTCTCTTTTCTTCTTCCTCCTCTTTCTTCTTCTTCTTCCTCCTCCTCCTCTTCCTTTCTCCAGTACAACTGTGAATCCTACATGGGAGCTAATGTTTCCTTCCATCCATCATTTATCTGTTAACACATATAAGTGAAAAAGAGCAAAACATATATTCTGAAGAGTTATGGATTATTGAAATAGATGACATTCTCCTGAGCTCTATTTTTTTCTTTCTTAGTTACAGGGCCTTGTTAGTTTTTTGTTGTTGTTGTTTTGTTTCTTATTTAATCTCACTGTCTTGCCTGAATATTGGATTCAGTAATACTCTTGGGGGGGGGGGAGGGGGAAACTATACAACTTAATTTGACCCTTTTTTCAGGTTTGAAACCCATTTAATACATCCTTTATTCTGGTCACTTTACATTTCCTTCAGACATAATTGTTTTATATTTTGTCTACTTGGTGATTATTAAAAACAACACAAATATTTTGAAATATTAGCCAAATGTTGAATATTGTATATGATACAGTAGTTAGGTCTGACAATTTGTCTTTCATTAATATGTTTTGCTGCATAAGGTTAAATAAATACATTTCTTTATGCATTAATAAAGTTGCAATTTTTCTGATATATCAATAAAATATTAATAACATAAAAGCACAAAAATTATTTGCTTACAATTGTATATGGCACAGAATTTTCAGAAATGAAGACCCAAATACTCACGACAAAATGTGTAATTTTATGCTGAGGTCAGTTGAAGATTGAAGTTCATTGGGGAATGATTTAACAGAGGATATGCTCTATTGATACTGGATTGAGTGTAGGGAATGGGAAACAAGCAAGATCTCTTCCAGTTTTTCTTGGAATCTTTATCTTATTCCTTCCTCCTGGGGAATGACTCCTCCAGAAAGAAGGTCTTCAATGGAGAAGAGAGTGCCTTTCCTGCCTTTGGTAGAGATATTTTAGCTCCTAAAACTCCCTTACTCACTGAAGAACAATTTTTATTTCTGTCATATTTTGCAAGGGAGAAAAGGGAATTGAGATAAATGTAACTGAATATAGTTTTATTACTTATCATTTATTTCTAGAATGCATCATATGAAAACTTTAATTTTATAATTTGGAGTGTTTATATTTTACTGAAATGTTAGGACAGTTGCTATGAGATCTACATAAAGTACTCATAAACTGTTCGACATTCAATGTTAATATTGATAAATTGAAAGGTTCTTATTGAGTATTTAGGAACACTACTACAAAAAGTTTACATTGCTATATTAAAATCGAGAGACAAAGGATAAAAAGACAAACGACTACAAAAGCAATACTTGCAAAACCATTTGTTGTAAACCAACTGAACAACTCATGAGGGGAGAGGGAAAGTGGAAGGGGAGATGGGGGAATGAGGGAGGAGGTAACAAACAGTACAAGAAATGTACCCAAGGCCTAACATATGAAACTGTAACCTCTCTGTACATCACTTTGACAATAAATAATTTTAAAAATTATTTTAAAACATTGCATACTACAAGAATGTTATATAGGATGAAATATTTTCTGAGCTTTATACAGACTGATTTAGGGAAGAGTTTACGCAATATAATTAAAGAACCAATATTCAAAGACCCTTCTCATTTATGTTTTTAAGAAATCATTAATTATATGAACTCCAATAATACAGAGATTCCTACAATTCAAATGGTCAATTTCATCTTTTTTTATTTTCTATTTTTAAAATCTTAGCTTTTTTTCATTTCTAGAATAAAGGGTAACTGTTTCCCATTTTAGCATTTTGAATGGTAAATAATTTGCACCATGCTCCTGAAGACTATCAAACTACTTGCCAGCGTTTGGATAAAGTCATTTGCCTCTTAAGTCTTCTCACCTCTGTTAATAAGGCATACAGTGCGATATAAATTAAATATATAAGTGCTACTTACCAGTATTTAAATTTAAGAGTAAAAAGGTTTTTCAGCTTTTCTTCCCTGCCAGTGATAGATTAAAGAAAAGAAAAAGGCAAACTCT
>NW_025960847.1:0-48852 GCF_023159225.1 Perognathus longimembris pacificus | reverse complement strand
GAAGTCGACCAGTTGCCTGCCCTTCCTTCCATTATCCGTCACCGAGACAAACTGAACAAAGTTCTGAGGTCGACCTTGTAAAGATAAGGATTCAGGTCTGTCTGCTGTTTACCTTTGCTCCTGCGCGCACTGCCCTTCTCTCCACATTTATGTGTTTGTTTGTTTGTCTATCTAATCTTTGGGTTTTTATTTCTAATGAGGTCGACCAGTTGTCTATTTATTATTTTTTTTACTACGCATCAAGCTGCGCTGCTTGTCTTTGCTCCTGTGTGCTCGCGCACTCTCGCCTTTTCCACTTATTTTTGTTTTTGTTTTTTTTTTTTTTTTTTGGCCAGTCCTGGGCCTTGGACTCAGGGCCGGAGCACCGTCCCTGGGTTCTTCCCGCTCAAGGCTAGCACTCTGCCACTTGAGCCACAGCGCCGCTTCTGGCCGTTTTCTGTATATGTGGTGCTGGGGAATCGAACCTAGGGCCTCGTGTATCCGAGGCAGGCACTCTTGCCACTAGGCTATATCCCCAGCCCTTTTCCACTTATTTTTATTTTTGATTTATTTTGTCAATTTTAAAAAAAAATACGCATCGTGCTGTGCTGTTCTGTTTGCTTGAGTGCATTCGCGCGCTCTCGCTTTCTCCACTTTACAATTTTTTTGTTATTATTTATCTATTCCTGAGAGTTTATCTTATTTTTTATTTGTTTATTTAAATGAAGTCGACCAGTTGCCTGCCCTTCCTTCCATTATCCGTCACCGATACAAACTGAACAAAGTTCTGAGGTCGACCTTGTAAAGATAAGGATTCAGGTCTGTCTGCTGTTTACCTTTGCTCCTGAGCGCACTGCCCTTCTCTCCACATTTATGTGTTTGTTTGTTTGTCTATCTAATCTTTTGGGTTTTTATTTCTAATGAGGTCGACCAGTTGTCTATTTATTATTTTTTTTGCTGCGCATCAAGCTGCGCTGCTTGTCTTTGCTCCTGTGTGCTCGAACACTCTTGCCTTTTCCACTTATTGTTATTTTTGATTTATTTTTTATTTATTTTGTCAATATAAAAAAAATACGCATCGTGCTGTGCTGTTTGTGTTTGCCTTGAGTGCATTCGCGCGCTCTCGCTTTCTCCACTTTACAATTTTTTGGTTATTATTTATCTATTCCTGAGAGTTTATCATATTTTTTATTTTTTTATTTAAATGAAGTCGACCAGTTGCCTGCCCTTCCTTCCATTATCCGTCACCGAGACAAACTGGACAAAGTTCTGAGGTCGACCTTGTAAAGATAAGGATTCAGGTCTGTC
This sequence comes from Perognathus longimembris pacificus, assembly GCF_023159225.1. Taxonomy (NCBI): domain Eukaryota; kingdom Metazoa; phylum Chordata; class Mammalia; order Rodentia; family Heteromyidae; genus Perognathus; species Perognathus longimembris. Next base: position 47,565 of record NW_025960847.1, on the reverse strand, counting down.
TGCTGTTTACCTTTGCTCCTGCGCGCACTGCCCTTCTCTCCACATTTATGTGTTTGTTTGTTTGTCTATCTAATCTTTTGGGTTTTTATTTCTAATGAGGTCGACCAGTTGTCTATTTATTATGTTTTTTTACTACGCATCAAGCTGCGCTGCTTGTCTTTGCTCCTGTGTGCTCGCGCACTCTCGCCTTTTCCACTTATTGTTATTTTTGATTTATTTTTGATTTATTTTGTCAATTTAAAAAAAATACGCATCGTGCTGTGCTGTTTGTGTTTGCTTGAGTGCATTCGCGCGCTCTCGCTTTCTGCACTTTACAATTTTTTTGTTATTATTTATCTATTCCTGAGAGTTTATCTTATTTTTTATTTGTTTATTTAAATGAAGTCGACCAGTTGCCTGCCCTTCCTTCCATTATCCGTCACCGAGACACACTGAACAAAGTTCTGAGGTCGACCTTGTAAAGATAAGGATTCAGGTCTGTCTGCTGTTTACCTTTGCTCCTGCGCGCACTGCCCTTCTCTCCACATTTATGTGTTTGTTTGTTTGTCTATCTAATCTTTCGGGTTTTTATTTCTAATGAGGTCGACCAGTTGTCTATTTATTATTTTTTTTACTACGCATCAAGCTGCGCTGCTTGTCTTTGCTCCTGTGTGCTCGCGCACTCTCGCCTTTTCCACATATTGTTATTTTTGATTTATTTTGTCAATTTAAAAAAAATACGCATCGTGCTGTGCTGTTTGTGTTTGCTTGAGTGCATTCGCGCGCTCTCGCTTTCTGCACTTTACAATTTTTTTGTTATTATTTATCTATTCCTGAGAGTTTATCTTATTTTTTATTTGTTTATTTAAATGAAGTCGACCAGTTGCCTGCCCTTCCTTCCATTATCCGTCACCGAGACAAACTGAACAAAGTTCTGAGGTCGACCTTGTAAAGATAAGGATTCAGGTCTGTCTGCTGTTTACCTTTGCTCCTGCGCGCTCTGCCCTTCTCTCCACATTTATGTGTTTGTTTGTTTGTCTATCTAATCTTTTGGGTTTTTATTTCTAATGAGGTCGACCAGTTGTCTATTTATTATTTTTTTTACTACGCATCAAGCTGCGCTGCTTGTCTTTGCTCCTGTGTGCTCGCGCACTCTCGCCTTTTCCACTTATTTTTGTTTTTGTTTTTTTTTTTTTTTTTGGCCAGTCCTGGGCCTTGGACTCAGGGCCGGAGCACCGTCCCTGGGTTCTTCCCGCTCAAGGCTAGCACTCTGCCACTTGAGCCACAGCGCCGCTTCTGGCCGTTTTCTGTATATGTGGTGCTGGGGAATCGAACCTAGGGCCTCGTGTATCCGAGGCAGGCACTCTTGCCACTAGGCTATATCCCCAGCCCTTTTCCACTTATTTTTATTTTTGATTTATTTTGTCAATTTTAAAAAAAAATACGCATCGTGCTGTGCTGTTTGTGTTTGCTTGAGTGCATTCGCGCGCTCTCGCTTTCTCCACTTTACAATTTTTTTGTTATTATTTATCTATTCCTGAGAGTTTATCTTATTTTTTATTTGTTTATTTAAATGAAGTCGACCAGTTGCCTGCCCTTCCTTCCATTATCCGTCACCGAGACAAACTGAACAAAGTTCTGAGGTCGACCTTGTAAAGATAAGGATTCAGGTCTGTCTGCTGTTTACCTTTGCTCCTGAGCGCACTGCCCTTCTCTCCACATTTATGTGTTTGTTTGTTTGTCTATCTAATCTTTTGGGTTTTTATTTCTAATGAGGTCGACCAGTTGTCTATTTATTATTTTTTTTGCTGCGCATCAAGCTGCGCTGCTTGTCTTTGCTCCTGTGTGCTCGAACACTCTTGCCTTTTCCACTTATTGTTATTTTTGATTTATTTTTTATTTATTTTGTCAATATAAAAAAATACGCATCGTGCTGTGCTGTTTGTGTTTGCTTGAGTGCATTCCCGCGCTCTCGCTTTCTGCACTTTACAATTTTTTTGTTATTATTTATCTATTCCTGAGAGTTTATCTTATTTTTTATTTGTTTATTTAAATGAAGTCGACCAGTTGCCTGCCCTTCCTTCCATTATCCCTCACCGAGACAAACTGAACAAAGTTCTGAGGTCGACCTTGTAAAGATAAGGATTCAGGTCTGTCTGCTGTTTACCTTTGCTCCTGCGCGCACTGCCCTTCTCTCCACATTTATGTGTTTGTTTGTTTGTCTATCTAATCTTTTGGGTTTTTATTTCTAATGAGGTCGACCAGTTGTCTATTTATTATTTTTTTTACTACGCATCAAGCTGCGCTGCTTGTCTTTGCTCCTGTGTGCTCGCGCACTCTCGCCTTTTCCACTTATTTTTGTTTTTGTTTTTTTTTTTTTTTTGGCCAGTCCTGGGCCTTGGACTCAGGGCCGGAGCACCGTCCCTGGGTTCTTCCCGCTCAAGGCTAGCACTCTGCCACTTGAGCCACAGCGCCGCTTCTGGCCGTTTTCTGTATATGTGGTGCTGGGGAATCGAACCTAGGGCCTCGTGTATCCGAGGCAGGCACTCTTGCCACTAGGCTATATCCCCAGCCCTTTTCCACTTATTTTTATTTTTGATTTATTTTTGATTTATTTTTTCAATTTAAAAAAAAATACGCATCGTGCTGTTCTGTTTGTGTTTGCTTGAGTGCATTCGCGCGCGCTCGCTTTCTCCACTTTACAATTTTTTTGTAATTATTTATCTATTCCTGAGAGTTTATCTTATTTTTTATTTGTTTATTTAAATGAAGTCGACCAGTTGCCTGCCCTTCCTTCCATTATCCGTCACCGAGACAAACTGAACAAAGTTCTGAGGTCGACCTTGTAAAGATAAGGATTCAGGTCTGTCTGCTGTTTACCTTTGCTCCTGAGCGCACTGCCCTTCTCTCCACATTTATGTGTTTGTTTGTTTGTCTATCTAATCTTTTGGGTTTTTATTTCTAATGAGGTCGACCAGTTGTCTATTTATTATTTTTTTTTACTACGCATCAAGCTGCGCTGCTTGTCTTTGCTCCTGTGTGCTCGCGCACTCTCGCCTTTTCCACTTATTTTTATTTTTTATTTATTTTTGATTTATTTTGTCAATTTAAAAAAAAATACGCATCGTGCTGTGCTGTTTGTGTTTGCTTGAGTGCATTCCCGCGCTCTCGCTTTCTGCACTTTACAATTTTTTTGTTATTATTTATCTATTCCTGAGAGTTTATCTTATTTTTTATTTGTTTATTTAAATGAATTCGACCATTTGCCTGCCCTTCCTTCCATTATCCCTCACCGAGACAAACTGAACAAAGTTCTGAGGTCGACCTTGTAAAGATAAGGATTCAGGTCTGTCTGCTGTTTACCTTTGCTCCTGCGCGCACTGCCCTTCTCTCCACATTTATGTGTTTGTTTGTTTGTCTATCTAATCTTTTGGGTTTTTATTTCTAATGAGGTCGACCAGTTGTCTATTTATTATTTTTTTTTACTACGCATCAAGCTGCGCTGCTTGTCTTTGCTCCTGTGTGCTCGCGCACTCTCGCCTTTTCCACTTATTTTTATTTTTGATTTATTTTTGATTTATTTTGTCAATTTTAAAAAAAAATAGGCATCGTGCTGTGCTGTTTGTGTTTGCTTGAGTGCATTCGCGCGCTCTCGCTTTCTGCACTTTACAATTTTTTTGTTATTATTTATCTATTCCTGAGAGTTTATCTTATTTTTTATTTGTTTATTTAAATGAAGTCGACCAGTTGCCTGCCCTTCCTTCCATTATCCGTCACCGAGACAAACTGAACAAAGTTCTGAGGTCGACCTTGTAAAGATAAGGATTCAGGTCTGTCTGCTGTTTACATTTGCTCCTGCGCGCACTGCCCTTCTCTCCACATTTATGTGTTTGTTTGTTTGTCTATCTAATCTTTTGGGTTTTTATTTCTAATGAGGTCGACCAGTTGTCTATTTATTATTTTTTTTACTACGCATCAAGCTGCGCTGCTTGTCTTTGCTCCTGTGTGCTCGCGCACTCTCGCCTTTTCCACTTATTTTTATTTTTGATTTATTTTTGATTTATTTTGTCAATTTAAAAAAAAAATACGCATCGTGCTGTGCTGTTTGTGTTTGCTTGAGTGCATTCGCGCGCTCTCGCTTTCTGCACTTTACAATTTTTTGTTATTATTTATCTATTCCTGAGAGTTTATCTTATTTTTTATTTGTTTATTTAAATGAAGTCGACCAGTTGCCTGCCCTTCCTTCCATTATCCGTCACCGAGACAAACTGAACAAAGTTCTGAGGTCGACCTTGTAAAGATAAGGATTCAGGTCTGTCTGCTGTTTACCTTTGCTCCTGCGCGCACTGCCCTTCTCTCCACATTTATGTGTTTGTTTGTTTGTCTATCTAATCTTTTGGGTTTTTATTTCTAAAGAGGTCGACCAGTTGTCTATTTATTATTTTTTTTACTACGCATCAAGCTGCGCAGCTTGTCTTTGCTCCTGTGTGCTCGCGCACTCTCGCCTTTTCCACTTATTTTTATTTTTGATTTATTTTTGATTTATTTTGTCAATTTTAAAAAAAAATACGCATCGTGCTGTGCTGTTTGTGTTTGCTTGAGTGCATTCGCGCGCTCTCGCTTTCTGCACTTTACAATTTTTTTGTTATTATTTATCTATTCCTGAGAGTTTATCTTATTTTTTATTTGTTTATTTAAATGAAGTCGACCAGTTGCCTGCCCTTCCTTCCATTATCCGTCACCGAGACAAACTGAACAAAGTTCTGAGGTCGACCTTGTAAAGATAAGGATTCAGGTCTGTCTGCTGTTTACATTTGCACTTGCGCGCACTGCCCTTCTCTCCACATTTATGTGTTTGTTTGTTTGTCTATCTAATCTTTTGGGTTTTTATTTCTAATGAGGTCGACCAGTTGTCTATTTATTATTTTTTTTACTACGCATCAAGCTGTGCTGCTTGTCTTTGCTCCTGTGTGCTCGCGCACTCTCGCCTTTTCCACTTATTTTTGTTTTTGTTTTTGTTTTTTTTTTTGGCCAGTCCTGGGCCTTGGACTCAGGGCCGGAGCACCGTCCCTGGGTTCTTCCCGCTCAAGGCTAGCACTCTGCCACTTGAGCCACAGCGCCGCTTCTGGCCGTTTTCTGTATATGTGGTGCTGGGGAATCGAACCTAGGGCCTCGTGTATCCGAGGCAGGCACTCTTGCCACTAGGCTATATCCCCAGCCCTTTTCCACTTATTTTTATTTTTGATTTATTTTTGATTTATTTTTTCAATTTTAAAAAAAAATACGCATCGTGCTGTTCTGTTTGTGTTTGCTTGAGTGCATTCGCGCGCTCTCGCTTTCTCCACTTTACAATTTTTTTGTAATTATTTATCTATTCCTGAGAGTTTATCTTATTTTTTATTTGTTTATTTAAATGAAGTCGACCAGTTGCCTGCCCTTCCTTCCATTATCCGTCACCGAGACAAACTGAACAAAGTTCTGAGGTCGACCTTGTAAAGATAAGGATTCAGGTCTGTCTGCTGTTTACCTTTGCTCCTGAGCGCACTGCCCTTCTCTCCACATTTATGTGTTTGTTTGTTTGTCTATCTAATCTTTTGGGTTTTTATTTCTAATGAGGTCGACCAGTTGTCTATTTATTATTTTTTTTTACTACGCATCAAGCTGCGCTGCTTGTCTTTGCTCCTGTGTGCTCGCGCACTCTCGCCTTTTCCACTTATTTTTATTTTTTATTTATTTTTGATTTATTTTGTCAATTTAAAAAAAAATACGCATCGTGCTGTGCTGTTTGTGTTTGCTTGAGTGCATTCCCGCGCTCTCGCTTTCTGCACTTTACAATTTTTTTGTTATTATTTATCTATTCCTGAGAGTTTATCTTATTTTTTATTTGTTTATTTAAATGAAGTCGACCAGTTGCCTGCCCTTCCTTCCATTATCCCTCACCGAGACAAACTGAACAAAGTTCTGAGGTCGACCTTGTAAAGATAAGGATTCAGGTCTGTCTGCTGTTTACCTTTGCTCCTGCGCGCACTGCCCTTCTCTCCACATTTATGTGTTTGTTTGTTTGTCTATCTAATCTTTTGGGTTTTTATTTCTAATGAGGTCGACCAGTTGTCTATTTATTATTTTTTTTACTACGCATCAAGCTGCGCTGCTTGTCTTTGCTCCTGTGTGCTCGCGCACTCTCGCCTTTTCCACTTATTTTTGTTTTTGTTTTTTTTTTTTTTTGGCCAGTCCTGGGCCTTGGACTCAGGGCCGGAGCACCGTCCCTGGGTTCTTCCCGCTCAAGGCTAGCACTCTGCCACTTGAGCCACAGCGCCGCTTCTGGCCGTTTTCTGTATATGTGGTGCTGGGGAATCGAACCTAGGGCCTCGTGTATCCGAGGCAGGCACTCTTGCCACTAGGCTATATCCCCAGCCCTTTTCCACTTATTTTTATTTTTGATTTATTTTTGATTTATTTTGTCAATTTAAAAAAAAAATACGCATCGTGCTGTGCTGTTTGTGTTTGCTTGAGTGCATTCGCGCGCTCTCGCTTTCTCCACTTTACAATTTTTTTGTTATTATTTATCTATTCCTGAGAGTTTATCTTATTTTTTATTTGTTTATTTAAATGAAGTCGACCAGTTGCCTGCCCTTCCTTCCATTATCCGTCACCGAGACAAACTGAACAAAGTTCTGAGGTCGACCTTGTAAAGATAAGGATTCAGGTCTGTCTGCTGTTTACCTTTGCTCCTGAGCGCACTGCCCTTCTCTCCACATTTATGTGTTTGTTTGTTTGTCTATCTAATCTTTTGGGTTTTTATTTCTAATGAGGTCGACCAGTTGTCTATTTATTATTTTTTTTTACTACGCATCAAGCTGCGCTGCTTGTCTTTGCTCCTGTGTGCTCGCGCACTCTCGACTTTTCCACTTATTTTTATTTTTTATTTATTTTTGATTTATTTTGTCAATTTAAAAAAAAATACGCATCGTGCTGTGCTGTTTGTGTTTGCTTGAGTGCATTCCCGCGCTCTCGCTTTCTGCACTTTACAATTTTTTTGTTATTATTTATCTATTCCTGAGAGTTTATCTTATTTTTTATTTGTTTATTTAAATGAATTCGACCAGTTGCCTGCCCTTCCTTCCATTATCCCTCACCGAGACAAACTGAACAAAGTTCTGAGGTCGACCTTGTAAAGATAAGGATTCAGGTCTGTCTGCTGTTTACCTTTGCTCCTGCGCGCACTGCCCTTCTCTCCACATTTATGTGTTTGTTTGTTTGTCTATCTAATCTTTTGGGTTTTTATTTCTAATGAGGTCGACCAGTTGTCTATTTATTATTTTTTTTTACTACGCATCAAGCTGCGCTGCTTGTCTTTGCTCCTGTGTGCTCGCGCACTCTCGCCTTTTCCACTTATTTTTATTTTTGATTTATTTTTGATTTATTTTGTCAATTTTAAAAAAAAATACGCATCGTGCTGTGCTGTTTGTGTTTGCTTGAGTGCATTCGCGCGCTCTCGCTTTCTGCACTTTACAATTTTTTGTTATTATTTATCTATTCCTGAGAGTTTATCTTATTTTTTATTTGTTTATTTAAATGAAGTCGACCAGTTGCCTGCCCTTCCTTCCATTATCCGTCACCGAGACAAACTGAACAAAGTTCTGAGGTCGACCTTGTAAAGATAAGGATTCAGGTCTGTCTGCTGTTTACCTTTGCTCCTGCGCGCACTGCCCTTCTCTCCACATTTATGTGTTTGTTTGTTTGTCTATCTAATCTTTTGGGTTTTTATTTCTAATGAGGTCGACCAGTTGTCTATTTATTATTTTTTTTACTACGCATCAAGCTGTGCTGCTTGTCTTTGCTCCTGTGTGCTCGCGCACTCTCGCCTTTTCCACTTATTTTTGTTTTTGTTTTTTTTTTTTTTTTTGGCCAGTCCTGGGCCTTGGACTCAGGGCCGGAGCACCGTCCCTGGGTTCTTCCCGCTCAAGGCTAGCACTCTGCCACTTGAGCCACAGCGCCGCTTCTGGCCGTTTTCTGTATATGTGGTGCTGGGGAATCGAACCTAGGGCCTCGTGTATCCGAGGCAGGCACTCTTGCCACTAGGCTATATCCCCAGCCCTTTTCCACTTATTTTTATTTTTGATTTATTTTTGATTTATTTTGTCAATTTTAAAAAAAAATACGCATCGTGCTGTGCTGTTTGTGTTTGCTTGAGTGCATTCGCGTGCTCTCGCTTTCTCCACTTTACAATTTTTTTGTTATTATTTATCTATTCCTGAGAGTTTATCTTATTTTTTATTTGTTTATTTAAATGAAGTCGACCAGTTGCCTGCCCTTCCTTCCATTATCCGTCACCGAGACAAACTGAACAAAGTTCTGAGGTCGACCTTGTAAAGATAAGGATTCAGATCTGTCTGCTGTTTACCTTTGCTCCTGAGCGCACTGCCCTTCTCTCCACATTTATGTGTTTGTTTGTTTGTCTATCTAATCTTTTGGGTTTTTATGTCTAATGAGGTCGACCAGTTGTCTATTTATTATTTTTTTTGCTGCGCATCAAGCTGCGCTGCTTGTCTTTGCTCCTGTGTGCTCGCACACTCTCGCCTTTTCCACTTATTGTTATTTTTGATTTATTTTTGATTTATTTTGTCAATATAAAAAAAATACGCATCGTGCTGTGCTGTTTGTGTTTGCTTGAGTGCATTCGCGCGCTCTCGCTTTCTCCACTTTACAATTTTTTGGTTATTATTTATCTATTCCTGAGAGTTTATCTTATTTTTTATTTGTTTATTTAAATGAAGTCGACCAGTTGCCTGCCCTTCCTTCCATTATCCGTCACCGAGACAAACTGAACAAAGTTCTGAGGTCGACCTTGTAAAGATAAGGATTCAGGTCTGTCTGCTGTTTACCTTTGCTCCTGCGCGCACTGCCCTTCTCTCCACATTTATGTGTTTGTTTGTTTGTCTATCTAATCTTTTGGGTTTTTATTTCTAATGAGGTCGACCAGTTGTCTATTTATTATTTTTTTTACTACGCATCAAGCTGCGCTGCTTGTCTTTGCTCCTGTGTGCTCGCGCACTCTCGCCTTTTCCACTTCTTTTTGTTTTTTTTTTTTTTTTTTTTTTTTTGGCCAGTCCTGGGCCTTGGACTCAGGGCCGGAGCACCGTCCCTGGGTTCTTCCCGCTCAAGGCTAGCACTCTGCCACTTGAGCCACAGCGCCGCTTCTGGCCGTTTTCTGTATATGTGGTGCTGGGGAATCGAACCTAGGGCCTCGTGTATCCGAGGCAGGCACTCTTGCCACTAGGCTATATCCCCAGCCCTTTTCCACTTATTTTTATTTTTGATTTATTTTGTCAATTTAAAAAAAAAATACGCATCGTGCTGTGCTGTTTGTGTTTGCTTGAGTGCATTCGCGCGCTCTCGCTTTCTCCACTTTACAATTTTTTTGTTATCATTTATCTATTCCTGAGAGTTTATCTTATTTTTTATTTGTTTATTTAAATGAAGTCGACCAGTTGCCTGCCCTTCCTTCCATTATCCGTCACCGAGACAAACTGAACAAAGTTCTGAGGTCGACCTTGTAAAGATAAGGATTCAGGTCTGTCTGCTGTTTACCTTTGCTCCTGCGCGCACTGCCCTTCTCTCCACATTTATGTGTTTGTTTGTTTGTCTATCTAATCTTTTGGGTTTTTATTTCTAATGAGGTCGACCAGTTGTCTATTTATTATTTTTTTTACTACGCATCAAGCTGCGCTGCTTGTCTTTGCTCCTGTGTGCTTGCGCACTCTCGCTTTTTCCACTTATTTTTATTTTTGATTTATTTTTGATTCATTTTGTCAATTTTAACAAAAATACGCATCGTGCTGTGCTGTTTGTGTTTGCTTGAGTGCATTCGCGCGCTCTCGCTTTCTCCACTTTACAATTTTTTTGTTATTATTTATCTATTCCTGAGAGTTTATCTTATTTTTTATTTGTTTATTTAAATGAAGTCGACCAGTTGCCTGCCCTTCCTTCCATTATCCGTCACCGAGACAAACTGAACAAAGTTCTGAGGTCGACCTTGTAAAGATAAGGATTCAGGTCTGTCTGCTGTTTACCTTTGCTCCTGCGCGCACTGCCCTTCTCTCCACATTTATGTGTTTGTTTGTTTGTCTATCTAATCTTTTGGGTTTTTATTTCTAATGAGGTCGACCAGTTGTCTATTTATTATTTTTTTTTACTACGCATCAAGCTGCGCTGCTTGTCTTTGCTCCTGTGTGCTCGCGCACTCTCGCCTTTTCCACTTATTTTTATTTTTGATTTATTGTTGATTTATTTTGTCAATTAAAAAAAAATACGCATCGTGCTGTGCTGTTTGTGTTTGCTTGAGTGCATTCGCGCGCTCTCGCTTTCTGCACTTTACAATTTTTTTGTTATTATTTATCTATTCCTGAGAGTTTATCTTATTTTTTATTTGTTTATTTAAATGAAGTCGACCAGTTGCCTGCCCTTCCTTCCATTATCCGTCACCGAGACAAACTGAACAAAGTTCTGAGGTCGACCTTGTAAAGATAAGGATTCATGTCTGTCTGCTGTTTACATTTGCTCCTGCGCGCACTGCCCTTCTCTCCACATTTATGTGTTTGTTTGTTTGTCTATCTAATCTTTTGGGTTTTTATTTCTAATGAGGTCGACCAGTTGTCTATTTATTATTTTTTTTTACTACGCATCAAGCTGCGCTGCTTGTCTTTGCTCCTGTGTGCTCGCGCACTCTCGCCTTTTCCACTTATTTTTATTTTTGATTTATTTTTTATTTATTTTGTCAATTTTAAAAAAAAATACGCATCGTGCTGTGCTGTTTGTGTTTGCTTGAGTGCATTCGCGTGCTCTCGCTTTCTCCACTTTACAATTTTTTTGTTATTATTTATCTATTCCTGAGAGTTTATCTTATTTTTTATTTGTTTATTTAAATGAAGTCGACCAGTTGCCTGCCCTTCCTTCCATTATCCGTCACCGAGACAAACTGAACAAAGTTCTGAGGTCGACCTTGTAAAGATAAGGATTCAGGTCTGTCTGCTGTTTACCTTTGCTCCTGAGCGCACTGCCCTTCTCTCCACATTTATGTGTTTGTTTGTTTGTCTATCTAATCTTTTGGGTTTTTATTTCTAATGAGGTCGACCAGTTGTCTATTTATTATTTTTTTTGCTGCGCATCAAGCTGCGCTGCTTGTCTTTGCTCCTGTGTGCTCGCACACTCTCGCCTTTTCCACTTATTGTTATTTTTGATTTATTTTTGATTTATTTTGTCAATATAAAAAAAATACGCATCGTGCTGTGCTGTTTGTGTTTGCTTGAGTGCATTCGCGCGCTCTCGCTTTCTCCACTTTACAATTTTTTGGTTATTATTTATCTATTCCTGAGAGTTTATCTTATTTTTTATTTGTTTATTTAAATGAAGTCGACCAGTTGCCTGCCCTTCCTTCCATTATCCGTCACCGAGACAAACTGAACAAAGTTCTGAGGTCAACCTTGTAAAGATAAGGATTCAGGTCTGTCTGCTGTTTACCTTTGCTCCTGCGCGCACTGCCCTTCTCTCCACATTTATGTGTTTGTTTGTTTGTCTATCTAATCTTTTGGGTTTTTATTTCTAATGAGGTCGACCAGTTGTCTATTTATTATTTTTTTTACTACGCATCAAGCTGCGCTGCTTGTCTTTGCTCCTGTGTGCTCGCGCACTCTCGCCTTTTCCACATATTGTTATTTTTGATTTATTTTGTCAATTAAAAAAAAATACGCATCGTGCTGTGCTGTTTGTGTTTGCTTGAGTGCATTCGCGCGCTCTCGCTTTCTGCACTTTACAATTTTTTTGTTATTATTTATCTATTCCTGAGAGTTTATCTTATTTTTTATTTGTTTATTTAAATGAAGTCGACCAGTTGCCTGCCCTTCCTTTCATTATCCGTCACCGAGACAAACTGAACAAAGTTCTGAGGTCGACCTTGTAAAGATAAGGATTCAGGTCTGTCTGCTGTTTACCTTTGCTCCTGCGCACACTGCCCTTCTCTCCACATTTATGTGTTTGTTTGTTTGTCTATCTAATCTTTTGGGTTTTTATTTCTAATGAGGTCGACCAGTTGTCTATTTATTATTTTTTTTACTACGCATCAAGCTGCGCTGCTTGTCTTTGCTCCTGTGTGCTCGTGCACTCTCGCCTTTTCCACTTCTTTTTGTTTTTGTTTTTTTTTTTTTTTTTTGGCCAGTCCTGGGCCTTGGACTCAGGGCCGGAGCACCGTCCCTGGGTTCTTCCCGCTCAAGGCTAGCACTCTGCCACTTGAGCCACAGCGCCGCTTCTGGCCGTTTTCTGTATATGTGGTGCTGGGGAATCGAACCTAGGGCCTCGTGTATCCGAGGCAGGCACTCTTGCCACTAGGCTATATCCCCAGCCCTTTTCCACTTATTTTTATTTTTGATTTATTTTGTCAATTTAAAAAAAAAATACGCATCGTGCTGTGCTGTTTGTGTTTGCTTGAGTGCATTCGCGCGCTCTCGCTTTCTCCACTTTACAATTTTTTTGTTATTATTTATCTATTCCTGAGAGTTTATCTTATTTTTTATTTGTTTATTTAAATGAAGTCGACCAGTTGCCTGCCCTTCCTTCCATTATCCGTCACCGAGACAAACTGAACAAAGTTCTGAGGTCGACCTTGTAAAGATAAGGATTCAGGTCTGTCTGCTGTTTACCTTTGCTCCTGAGCGCACTGCCCTTCTCTCCACATTTATGTGTTTGTTTGTTTGTCTATCTAATCTTTTGGGTTTTTATTTCTAATGAGGTCGACCAGTTGTCTATTTATTATTTTTTTTGCTGCGCATCAAGCTGCGCTGCTTGTCTTTGCTCCTGTGTGCTCGAACACTCTTGCCTTTTCCACTTATTGTTATTTTTGATTTATTTTTTATTTATTTTGTCAATATAAAAAAAATACGCATCGTGCTGTGCTGTTTGTGTTTGCTTGAGTGCATTCGCGCGCTCTCGCTTTCTCCACTTTACAATTTTTTGGTTATTATTTATCTATTCCTGAGAGTTTATCTTATTTTTTATTTGTTTATTTAAATGAAGTCGACCAGTTGCCTGCCCTTCCTTCCATTATCCGTCACCGAGACAAACTGAACAAAGTTCTGAGGTCGACCTTGTAAAGATAAGGATTCAGGTCTGTCTGCTGTTTACCTTTGCTCCTGCGCGCACTGCCCTTCTCTCCACATTTATGTGTTTGTTTGTTTGTCTATCTAATCTTTTGGGTTTTTATTTCTAGTGAGGTCGACCAGTTGTCTATTTATTATTTTTTTTACTACGCATCAAGCTGGGCTGCTTGTCTTTGCTCCTGTGTGCTCGCGCACTCTCGCCTTTTCCACTTATTTTTATTTTTGATTTATTTTTGATTTATTTTCTCAATTTAAAAAAAAAATACGCATCGTGCTGTGCTGTTTGTGTTTGCTTGAGTGCATTCGCGCGCTCTCGCTTTCTCCACTTTACAATTTTTTTGTTATTATTTATCTATTCCTGAGAGTTTATCTTATTTTTTATTTGTTTATTTTAATGAAGTAGACCAGTTGCCTGCCCTTCGTTCCATTATCCGTCACCGAGACAAACTGAACAAAGTTCTGAGGTCGACCTTGTAAAGATAAGGATTCAGGTCTGTCTGCTGTTTACCTTTGCTCCTGCGCGCACTGCCCTTCTCTCCACATTTATGTGTTTGTTTGTTTGTCTATCTAATCTTTTGGGTTTTTATTTCTAATGAGGTCGACCAGTTGTCTATTTATTATTTTTTTTACTACGCATCAAGCTGCGCTGCTTGTCTTTGCTCCTGTGTGCTGGCGCACTCTCGCCTTTTCCACATATTGTTATTTTTGATTTATTTTTGATTTATTTTGTCAATATAAAAAAATACGCATCGTGCTGTGCTGTTTGTGTTTGCTTGAGTGCATTCGCGCGCTCTCGCATTCTCCACTTTACAATTTTTTTGTTATCATTTATCTATTCCTGAGAGTTTATCTTATTTTTTATTTGTTTATTTAAATGAAGTCGACCAGTTGCCTGCCCTTCCTTCCATTATCCGTCACCGAGACAAACTGAACAAAGTTCTGAGGTCGACCTTTTAAAGATAAGGATTCAGGTCTGTCTGCTGTTTACCTTTGCTCCTGCGCGCACTGCCCTTCTCTCCACATTTATGTGTTTGTTTGTTTGTCTATCTAATCTTTTGGGTTTTTATTTCTAATGAGGTCGACCAGTTGTCTATTTATTATTTTTTTTGCTGCGCATCAAGCTGCGCTGCTTGTCTTTGCTCCTGTGTGCTCGAACACTCTTGCCTTTTCCACTTATTGTTATTTTTGATTTATTTTTTATTAATTTTGTCAATATAAAAAAAATACGCATCGTGCTGTGCTGTTTGTGTTTGCTTGAGTGCATTCGCGCGCTCTTGCTTTCTCCACTTTACAATTTTTTTGTTATAATTTATCTATTCCTGAGAGTTTATCTTATTTTTTATTTGTTTATTTAAATGAACTCGACCAGTTGCCTGCCCTTCCTTCCATTATCCGTCACCGAGACAAACTGAACAAAGTTCTGAGGTCGACCTTGTAAAGATAAGGATTCAGGTCTGTCTGCTGTTTACCTTTGCTCCTGCGCGCACTGCCTTTCTCTCCACATTTATGTGTTTGTTTGTTTGTCTATCTAATCTTTTGGGTTTTTATTTCTAATGAGGTCGACCAGTTGTCTATTTATTATGTTTTTTTACTACGCATCAAGCTGCGCTGCTTGTCTTTGCTCCTGTGTGCTCGCGCACTCTCGCCTTTTCCACTTATTGTTATTTTTGATTTATTTTTGATTTATTTTGTCAATTTAAAAAAAATACGCATCGTGCTGTGCTGTTTGTGTTTGCTTGAGTGCATTCGCGCGCTCTCGCTTTCTCCACTTTACAATTTTTTTGTTATTATTTATCTATTCCTGAGAGTTTATCTTATTTTTTATTTGTTTATTTAAATGAAGTCGACCAGTTGCCTGCCCTTCGTTCCATTATCCGTCACCGAGACAAACTGAACAAAGTTCTGAGGTCGACCTTGTAAAGATAAGGATTCAGGTCTGTCTGCTGTTTACATTTGCTCCTGAGCGCACTGCCCTTCTCTCCACATTTATGTGTTTGTTTGTTTGTCTATCTAATCTTTTGGGTTTTTATTTCTAGTGAGGTCGACCAGTTGTCTATTTATTATTTTTTTTACTACGCATCAAGCTGGGCTGCTTGTCTTTGCTCCTGTGTGCTCGCGCACTCTCGCCTTTTCCACTTATTTTTATTTTTGATTTATTTTTGATTTATTTTCTCAATTTAAAAAAAAAATACGCATCGTGCTGTGCTGTTTGTGTTTGCTTGAGTGCATTCGCGCGCTCTCGCTTTCTCCACTTTACAATTTTTTTGTTATTATTTATCTATTCCTGAGAGTTTATCTTATTTTTTATTTGTTTATTTTAATGAAGTAGACCAGTTGCCTGCCCTTCGTTCCATTATCCGTCACCGAGACAAACTGAACAAAGTTCTGAGGTCGACCTTGTAAAGATAAGGATTCAGATCTGTCTGCTGTTTACCTTTGCTCCTGCGCGCACTGCCCTTCTCTCCACATTTATGTGTTTGTTTGTTTGTCTATCTAATCTTTTGGGTTTTTATTTCTAATGAGGTCGACCAGTTGTCTATTTATTATTTTTTTTACTACGCATCAAGCTGCGCTGCTTGTCTTTTCTCCTGTGTGCTCGCGCACTCTCGCCTTTTCCACATATTGTTATTTTTGATTTATTTTTGATTTATTTTGTCAATATAAAAAAATACGCATCGTGCTGTGCTGTTTGTGTTTGCTTGAGTGCATTCGCGCGCTCTCGCATTCTCCACTTTACAATTTTTTTGTTATCATTTATCTATTCCTGAGAGTTTATCTTATTTTTTATTTGTTTATTTAAATGAAGTCGACCAGTTGCCTGCCCTTCCTTCCATTATCCGTCACCGAGACAAACTGAACAAAGTTCTGAGGTCGACCTTGTAAAGATAAGGATTCAGGTCTGTCTGCTGTTTACCTTTGCTCCTGCGCGCACTGCCCATCTCTCCACATTTATGTGTTTGTTTGTTTGTCTATCTAATCTTTTGGGTTTTTATTTCTAATGAGGTCGACCAGTTGTCTATTTATTATTTTTTTTACTACGCATCAAGCTGCGCTGCTTGTCTTTGCTCCTGTGTGCTTGCGCACTCTCGCTTTTTCCACTTATTTTTATTTTAGATTTATTTTTGATTTATTTTGTCAATTTTAAAAAAAATACGCATCGTGCTGTGCTGTTTGTGTTTGCTTGAGTGCATTCGCGCGCTCTCGCTTTCTCCACTTTACAATTTTTTTGTTATTATTTATCTATTCCTGAGAGTTTATCTTATTTTTTATTTGTTTATTTAAATGAAGTCGACCAGATGCCTGCCCTTCCTTCCATTATCCCTCACCGAGACAAACTGAACAAAGTTCTGAGGTCGACCTTGTAAAGATAAGGATTCAGGTCTGTCTGCTGTTTACCTTTGCTCCTGCGCGCACTGCCCTTCTCTCCACATTTATGTGTTTGTTTGTTTGTCTATCTAATCTTTTGGGTTTTTATTTCTAATGAGGTCGACCAGTTGTCTATTTATTATTTTTTTTACTACGCATCAAGCTGCGCTGCTTGTCTTTGCTCCTGTGTGCTCGCGCACTCTCGCCTTTTCCACTTATTTTTATTTTTGATTTATTTTTGATTTATTTTGTCAATTTTAAAAAAAAATACGCATCGTGCTGTGCTGTTTGTGTTTGCTTGAGTGCATTCGCGCGCTCTCGTTTTCTGCACTTTACAATTTTTTTGTTATTATTTATCTATTCCTGAGAGTTTATCTTATTTTTTATTTGTTTATTTAAATGAAGTCGACCCTTTGCCTGCCCTTCCTTCCATTATCCGTCACCGAGACAAACTGAACAAAGTTCTGAGGTCGACCTTGTAAAGATAAGGATTCAGGTCTGTCTGCTGTTTACCTTTGCTCCTGCGCGCACTGCCCTTCTCTCCACATTTATGTGTTTGTTTGTTTGTCTATCTAATCTTTTGGGTTTTTATTTCTAATGAGGTCGACCAGTTGTCTATTTATTATTTTTTTTACTACGCATCAAGCTGCGCTGCTTGTCTTTGCTCCTGTGTGCTCGCGCACTCTCGCCTTTTCCACTTATTTTTGTTTTTTTTTTTTTTTTTTTTTTGGCCAGTCCTGGGCCTTGGACTCAGGGCCGGAGCACCGTCCCTGGGTTCTTCCCGCTCAAGGCTAGCACTCTGCCACTTGAGCCACAGCGCCGCTTCTGGCCGTTTTCTGTATATGTGGTGCTGGGGAATCGAACCTAGGGCCTCGTGTATCCGAGGCAGGCACTCTTGCCACTAGGCTATATCCCCAGCCCTTTTCCACTTATTTTTATTTTTGATTTATTTTTGATTTATTTTGTCAATTTAAAAAAAAAATACGCATCGTGCTGTGCTGTTTGTGTTTGCTTGAGTGCATTCGCGCGCTCTCGCTTTCTCCACTTTACAATTTTTTTGTTATTATTTATCTATTCCTGAGAGTTTATCTTATTTTTTATTTGTTTATTTAAATGAAGTCGACCAGTTGCCTGCCCTTCCTTCCATTATCCGTCACCGAGACAAACTGAACAAACTTCTGAGGTCGACCTTGTAAAGATAAGGATTCAGGTCTGTCTGCTGTTTACCTTTGCTCCTGAGCGCACTGCCCTTCTCTCCACATTTATGTGTTTGTTTGTTTGTCTATCTAATCTTTTGGGTTTTTATTTCTAATGAGGTCGACCAGTTGTCTATTTATTATTTTTTTTGCTGCGCATCAAGCTGCGCTGCTTGTCTTTGCTCCTGTGTGCTCGCACACTTTCGCCTTTTCCACTTATTGTTATTTTTGATTTATTTTTTATTTATTTTGTCAATATAAAAAAAAATACGCATCGTGCTGTGCTGTTTGTGTTTGCTTGAGTGCATTCGCGCGCTCTCGCTTTCTCCACTTTACAATTTTTTGGGTATTATTTATCTATTCCTGAGAGTTTATCTTATTTTTTATTTGTTTATTTAAATGAAGTCGACCAGTTGCCTGCCCTTCCTTCCATTATCCGTCACCGAGACAAACTGAACAAAGTTCTGAGGTCGACCTTGTAAAGATAAGGATTCAGGTCTGTCTGCTGTTTACCTTTGCTCCTGCGCGCACTGCCCTTCTCTCCACATTTATGTGTTTGTTTGTTTGTCTATCTAATCTTTTGGGTTTTTATTTCTAATGAGGTCGACCAGTTGTCTATTTATTATTTTTTTTACTACGCATCAAGCTGCGCTGCTTGTCTTTGCTCCTGTGTGCTCGCGCACTCTCGCCTTTTCCACTTATTGTTATTTTTGATTTATTTTGTCAATTTAAAAAAAATACGCATCGTGCTGTGCTGTTTGTGTTTGCTTGAGTGCATTCGCGCGTTCTCGCTTTCTGCACTTTACAATTTTTTTGTTATTATTTATCTATTCCTGAGAGTTTATCTTATTTTTTATTTGTTTATTTAAATGAAGTCGACCAGTTGCCTGCCCTTCCTTCCATTATCCGTCACCGAGACAAACTGAACAAAGTTCTGAGGTCGACCTTGTAAAGATAAGGATTCAGGTCTGTCTGCTGTTTACCTTTGCTCCTGCGCGCACTGCCCTTCTCTCCACATTTATGTGTTTGTTTGTTTGTCTATCTAATCTTTTGGGTTTTTATTTCTAGTGAGGTCGACCAGTTGTCTATTTATTATTTTTTTTACTACGCATCAAGCTGGGCTGCTTGTCTTTGCTCCTGTGTGCTCGCGCACTCTCGCCTTTTCCACTTATTTTTATTTTTGATTTATTTTTGATTTATTTTCTCAATTTAAAAAAAAAATACGCATCGTGCTGTGCTGTTTGTGTTTGCTTGAGTGTATTCGCGCGCTCTCGCTTTCTCCACTTTACAATTTTTTTGTTATTATTTATCTATTCCTGAGAGTTTATCTTATTTTTTATTTGTTTATTTTAATGAAGTAGACCAGTTGCCTGCCCTTCCTTCCATTATACGTCACCGAGACAAACTGAACAAAGTTCTGAGGTCGACCTTGTAAAGATAAGGATTCAGGTCTGTCTGCTGTTTACCTTTGCTCCTGCGCGCACTGCCCTTCTCTCCACATTTATGTGTTTGTTTGTTTGTCTATCTAATCTTTTGGGTTTTTATTTCTAATGAGGTCGACCAGTTGTCTATTTATTATTTTTTTTACTACGCATCAAGCTGCGCTGCTTGTCTTTGCTCCTGTGTGCTTGCGCACTCTCGCTTTTTCCACTTATTTTTATTTTTGATTTATTTTTGATTTATTTTGTCAATTTTAAAAAAAATACGCATCGTGCTGTGCTGTTTGTGTTTGCTTGAGTGCATTCGCGCGCTCTCGCTTTCTCCACTTTACAATATTTTTGTTATTATTTATCTATTCCTGAGAGTTTATCTTATTTTTTATTTGTTTATTTAAATGAAGTCGACCAGTTGCCTGCCCTTCCTTCCATTATCCCTCACCGAGACAAACTGAACAAAGTTCTGAGGTCGACCTTGTAAAGATAAGGATTCAGGTCTGTCTGCTGTTTACCTTTGCTCCTGCGCGCACTGCCCTTCTCTCCACATTTATGTGTTTGTTTGTTTGTCTATCTAATCTTTTGGGTTTTTATTTCTAATGAGGTCGACCAGTTGTCTATTTATTATTTTTTTTACTACGCATCAAGCTGCGCTGCTTGTCTTTGCTCCTGTGTGCTCGCGCACTCTCGCCTTTTCCACTTATTTTTATTTTTGATTTATTTTTGATTTATTTTGTCAATTTTAAAAAAAAATACGCATCGTGCTGTGCTGTTTGTGTTTGCTTGAGTGCATTCGCGCGCTCTCGCTTTCTGCACTTTACAATTTTTTTGTTATTATTTATCTATTCCTGAGAGTTTATCTTATTTTTTATTTGTTTATTTAAATGAAGTCGACCAGTTGCCTGCCCTTCCTTCCATTATCCGTCACCGAGACAAACTGAACAAAGTTCTGAGGTCGACCTTGTAAAGATAAGGATTCAGGTCTCTCTGCTGTTTACCTTTGCTCCTGCGCGCACTGCCCTTCTCTCCACATTTATGTGTTTGTTTGTTTGTCTATCTAATCTTTTGGGTTTTTATTTCTAATGAGGTCGACCAGTTGTCTATTTATTATTTTTTTTACTACGCATCAAGCTACGCTGCTTGTCTTTGCTCCTGTGTGCTCGCGCACTCTCGCCTTTTCCACTTATTTTTGTTTTTTTTTTTTTTTTTTTTGGCCAGTCCTGGGCCTTGGACTCAGGGCCGGAGCACCGTCCCTGGGTTCTTCCCGCTCAAGGCTAGCACTCTGCCACTTGAGCCACAGCGCCGCTTCTGGCCGTTTTCTGTATATGTCGTGCTGGGGAATCGAACCTAGGGCCTCGTGTATCCGAGGCAGGCACTCTTGCCACTAGGCTATATCCCCAGCCCTTTTCCACTTATTTTTATTTTTGATTTATTTTTGATTTATTTTGTCAATTTTAAAAAAAAATACGCATCGTGCTGTGCTGTTTGTGTTTGCTTGAGTGCATTCGCGCGCTCTCGCTTTCTCCACTTTTCAATTTTTTTGTTATTATTTATTTATTCCTGAGTGTTTATCTTATTTTTTATTTGTTTATTTAAATGAAGTCGACCAGTTGCCTGCCCTTCCTTCCATTATCCGTCACCGAGACCAACTGAACAAAATTCTGAGGTCGACCTTGTAAAGATAAGGATTCAGGTCTGTCTGCTGTTTACCTTTGCTCCTGAGCTCACTGCCCTTCTCTCCACATTTATGTGTTTGTTTGTTTGTCTATCTAATCTTTTGGGTTTTTATTTCTAATGAGGTCGACCAGTTGTCTATTTATTATTTTTTTTGCTGCGCATCAAGCTGCGCTGCTTGTCTTTGCTCCTGTGTGCTCGCACACTCTCGCCTTTTCCACTTATTGTTATTTTTGATTTATTTTTTATTTATTTTGTCAATATAAAAAAAAATACGCATCGTGCTGTGCTGTTTGTGTTTGCTTGAGTGCATTCGCGCGCTCTCGCTTTCTCCACTTTACAATTTTTTGGTTATTATTGATCTATTCCTGAGAGTTTATCTTATTTTTTATTTGTTTATTTAAATGAAGTCGACCAGTTGCCTGCCCTTCCTTCCATTATCCGTCACCGAGACAAACTGAACAAAGTTCTGAGGTCGACCTTGTAAAGATAAGGATTCAGGTCTGTCTGCTGTTTACCTTTGCTCCTGCGCGCACTGCCCTTCTCTCCACATTTATGTGTTTGTTTGTTTGTCTATCTAATCTTTTGGGTTTTTATTTCTAATGAGGTCGACCAGTTGTCTATTTATTATTTTTTTTACTACGCATCAAGCTGCGCTGCTTGTCTTTGCTCCTGTGTGCTCGCGCACTCTCGCCTTTTCCACTTATTTTTGTTTTTGTTTTTTTTTTTTTTTGGCCAGTCCTGGGCCTTGGACTCAGGGCCGGAGCACCGTCCCTGGGTTCTTCCCGCTCAAGGCTAGCACTCTGCCACTTGAGCCACAGCGCCGCTTCTGGCCGTTTTCTGTATATGTGGTGCTGGGGAATCGAACCTAGGGCCTCGTGTATCCGTGGCAGGCACTCTTGCCACTAGGCTATATCCCAAGCCCTTTTCCACTTATTTTTATTTTTGATTTATTTTTGATTTATTTTGTCAATTTTAAAAAAAAATACGCATCGTGCTGTGCTGTTTGTGTTTGCTTGAGTGCATTCGCGCGCTCTCGCTTTCTCCACTTTACAATTTTTTTGTTATTATTTATCTATTCCTGAGAGTTTATCTTATTTTTTATTTGTTTATTTAAATGAAGTCGACCAGTTGCCTGCCCTTCCTTCCATTATCCGTCACCGAGACAAACTGAACAAACTTCTGAGGTCGACCTTGTAAAGATAAGGATTCAGGTCTGTCTGCTGTTTACCTTTGCTCCTGAGCGCACTGCCCTTCTCTCCACATTTATGTGTTTGTTTGTTTGTCTATCTAATCTTTTAGGTTTTTATTTCTAATGAGGTCGACCAGTTGTCTATTTATTATTTTTTTTGCTGCGCATCAAGCTGCGCTGCTTGTCTTTGCTCCTGTGTGCTCGCACACTTTCGGCTTTTCCACTTATTGTTATTTTTGATTTATTTTTTATTTATTTTGTCAATATAAAAAAAATACGCATCGTGCTGTGCTGTTTGTGTTTGCTTGAGTGCATTCGCGCGCTCTCGCTTTCTCCACTTTACAATTTTTTGGTTATTATTTATCTATTCCTGAGAGTTTATCTTATTTTTTATTTGTTTATTTAAATGAAGTCGACCAGTTGCCTGCCCTTCCTTCCATTATCCGTCACCGAGACAAACTGAACAAAGTTCTGAGGTCGACCTTGTAAAGATAAGGATTCAGGTCTGTCTGCTGTTTACCTTTGCTCCTGCGCGCACTGCCCTTCTCTCCACATTTATGTGTTTGTTTGTTTGTCTATCTAATCTTTTGGGTTTTTATTTCTAATGAGGTCGACCACTTGTCTATTTATTATTTTTTTTACTACGCATCAAGCTGCGCTGCTTGTCTTTGCTCCTGTGTGCTCGCGCAGTCTCGCCTTTTCCACTTATTGTTATTTTTGATTTATTTTGTCAATTTAAAAAAAATACGCATCGTGCTGTGCTGTTTGTGTTTGCTTGAGTGCATTCGCGCGTTCTCGCTTTCTGCACTTTACAATTTTTTTGTTATTATTTATCTATTCCTGAGAGTTTATCTTATTTTTTATTTGTTTATTTAAATGAAGTCGACCAGTTGCCTGCCCTTCCTTCCATTATCCGTCACCGAGACAAACTGAACAAAGTTCTAAGGTCGACCTTGTAAAGATAAGGATTCAGGTCTGTCTGCTGTTTACCTTTGCTCCTGCGCGCACTGCCCTTCTCTCCACATTTATGTGTTTGTTTGTTTGTCTATCTAATCTTTTGGGTTTTTATTTCTAGTGAGGTCGACCAGTTGTCTATTTATTATTTTTTTTACTACGCATCAAGCTGGGCTGCTTGTCTTTGCTCCTGTGTGCTCGCGCACTCTCGCCTTTTCCACTTATTTTTATTTTTGATTTATTTTTGATTTATTTTCTCAATTTAAAAAAAAAATACGCATCGTGCTGTGCTGTTTGTGTTTGCTTGAGTGTATTCGCGCGCTCTCGCTTTCTCCACTTTACAATTTTTTTGTTATTATTTATCTATTCCTGAGAGTTTATCTTATTTTTTATTTGTTTATTTTAATGAAGTAGACCAGTTGCCTGCCCTTCCTTCCATTATCCGTCACCGAGACAAACTGAACAAAGTTCTGAGGTCGACCTTGTAAAGATAAGGATTCAGGTCTGTCTGCTGTTTACCTTTGCTCCTGCGCGCACTGCCCTTCTCTCCACATTTATGTGTTTGTTTGTTTGTCTATCTAATCTTTTGGGTTTTTATTTCTAATGAGGTCGACCAGTTGTCTATTTATTATTTTTTTTACTACGCATCAAGCTGCGCTGCTTGTCTTTGCTCCTGTGTGCTCGCGCACTCTCGCCTTTTCCACATATTGTTATTTTTGATTTATTTTTGATTTATTTTGTCAATATAAAAAAATATGCATCGTGCTGTGCTGTTTGTGTTTGCTTGAGTGCATTCGCGCGCTCTCGCATTCTCCACTTTACAATTTTTTTGTTATCATTTATCTATTCCTGAGAGTTTATCTTATTTTTTATTTGTTTATTTAAATGAAGTCGACCAGTTGCCTGCCCTTCCTTCCATTATCCGTCACCGAGACAAACTGAACAAAGTTCTGAGGTCGACCTTGTAAAGATAAGGATTCAGGTCTGTCTGCTGTTTACCTTTGCTCCTGCGCGCACTGCCCTTCTCTCCACATTTATGTGTTTGTTTGTTTGTCTATCTAATCTTTTGGGTTTTTATTTCTAATGAGGTCGACCAGTTGTCTATTTATTATTTTTTTTACTACGCATCAAGCTGCGCTGCTTGTCTTTGCTCCTGTGTGCTCGCGCACTCTCGCCTTTTCCACTTATTTTTGTTTTTTTTTTTTTTTTTTTTTGGCCGTCCTGGGCCTTGGACTCAGGGCCGGAGCACCGTCCCTGGGTTCTTCCCGCTCAAGGCTAGCACTCTGCCACTTGAGCCACAGCGCCGCTTCTGGCCGTTTTCTGTATATGTCGTGCTGGGGAATCGAACCTAGGGCCTCGTGTATCCGAGGCAGGCACTCTTGACACTAGGCTATATCCCCAGCCCTTTTCCACTTATTTTTATTTTTGATTTATTTTTGATTTATTTTGTCATTTTTTAAAAAAAATACGCATCGTGCTGTGCTGTTTGTGTTTGCTTGAGTGCGTTCGCGCGCTCTCGCTTTCTGCACTTTACAATTTTTTTGTTATTATTTATCTATTCCTGAGAGTTTAAATTATTTTTTATTTGTTTATTTAAATGAAGTCGACCAGTTGCCTGCCCTTCCTTCCATTATCCGTCACCGAGACAAACTGAACAAAGTTCTGAGGTCGACCTTGTAAAGATAAGGATTCAGGTCTGTCTGCTGTTTACCTTTGCTCCTGCGCGCACTGCCCTTCTCTCCACATTTATGTGTTTGTTTGTTTGTCTATCTAATCTTTTGGGTTTTTATTTCTAATGAGGTCGACCAGTTGTCTATTTATTATTTTTTTTACTACGCATCAAGCTGCGCTGCTTGTCTTTGCTCCTGTGTGCTCGCGCACTCTCGCCTTTTCCACTTATTTTTATTTTTGATTTATTTTTGATTTATTTTGTCAATTTTAAAAAAAAATAAGCATCGTGTTGTGCTGTTTGTGTTTGCTTGAGTGCATTCGCGCGCTCTCGCTTTCTGCACTTTACAATTTTTTTGTTATTATTTATCTATTCCTGAGAGTTTATCTTATTTTTTATTTGTTTATTTAAATGAAGTCGACCAGTTGCCTGCCCTTCCTTCCATTATCCGTCACCGAGACAAACTGAACAAAGTTCTGAGGTCGACCTTGTAAAGATAAGGATTCTGGTCTGTCTGCTGTTTACCTTTGCTCCTGCGCGCACTGCCCTTCTCTCCACATTTATGTGTTTGTTTGTTTGTCTATCTAATCTTTTGGGTTTTTATTTCTAATGAGGTCGACCAGTTGTCTATTTATTATTTTTTTTACTACGCATCAAGCTGCGCTGCTTGTCTTTGCTCCTGTGTGCTCGCGCACTCTCGCCTTTTCCACTTATTTTTGTTTTTTTTTTTTTTTTTTTTTTGGCCGTCCTGGGCCTTGGACTCAGGGCCGGAGCACCGTCCCTGGGTTCTTCCCGCTCAAGGCTAGCACTCTGCCACTTGAGCCACAGCGCCGCTTCTGGCCGTTTTCTGTATATGTCGTGCTGGGGAATCGAACCTAGGGCCTCGTGTATCCGAGGCAGGCACTCTTGCCACTAGGCTATATCCCCAGCCCTTTTCCACTTATTTTTATTTTTGATTTATTTTTGATTTATTTTGTCATTTTTTAAAAAAATACGCATCGTGCTGTGCTGTTTGTGTTTGCTTGAGTGCATTCGCGCGCTCTCGCTTTCTCCACTTTACAATTTTTTTGTTATTATTTATTTATTCCTGAGTGTTTATCTTATTTTTTATTTGTTTATTTAAATGAAGTCGACCAGTTGCCTGCCCTTCCTTCCATTATCCGTCACCGAGACAAACTGAACAAAGTTCTGAGGTCGACCTTGTAAAGATAAGGATTCAGGTCTGTCTGCTGTTTACCTTTGCTCCTGAGCTCACTGCCCTTCTCTCCACATTTATGTGTTTGTTTGTTTGTCTATCTAATCTTTTGGGTTTTTATTTCTAATGAGGTCGACCAGTTGTCTATTTATTATTTTTTTTGCTGCGCATCAAGCTGCGCTGCTTGTCTTTGCTCCTGTGTGCTCGCACACTCTCGCCTTTTCCACTTATTGTTATTTTTGATTTATTTTTTATTTATTTTGTCAATATAAAAAAAAATACGCATCGTGCTGTGCTGTTTGTGTTTGCTTGAGTGCATTCGCGCGCTCTCGCTTTCTCCACTTTACAATTTTTTTGTTATTATTTATCTATTCCTGAGAGTTTATCTTATTTTTTATTTGTTTATTTAAATGAAGTCGACCAGTTGCCTGCCCTTCCTTCCATTATCCGTCACCGAGACAAACTGAACAAAGTTCTGAGGTCGACCTTGTAAAGATAAGGATTCAGGTCTGTCTGCTGTTTACCTTTGCTCCTGCGCGCACTGCCCTTCTCTCCACATTTATGTGTTTGTTTGTTTGTCTATCTAATCTTTTGGGTTTTTATTTCTAATGAGGTCGACCAGTTGTCTATTTATTATTTTTTTTTACTACGCATCAAGCTGCGCTGCTTGTCTTTGCTCCTGTGTGCTCGCGCACTCTCGCCTTTTCCACTTATTTTTATTTTTGATTTATTTTTGATTTATTTTGTCAATTAAAAAAAAATACGCATCGTGCTGTGCTGTTTGTGTTTGCTTGAGTGCATTCGCGCGCTCTCGCTTTCTGCACTTTACAATTTTTTTGTTATTATTTATCTATTCCTGAGAGTTTATCTTATTTTTTATTTGTTTATTTAAATGAAGTCGACCAGTTGCCTGCCCTTCCTTCCATTATCCGTCACCGAGACAAACTGAACAAAGTTCTGAGGTCGACCTTGTAAAGATAAGGATTCATGTCTGTCTGCTGTTTACATTTGCTCCTGCGCGCACTGCCCTTCTCTCCACATTTATGTGTTTGTTTGTTTGTCTATCTAATCTTTTGGGTTTTTATTTCTAATGAGGTCGACCAGTTGTCTATTTATTATTTTTTTTTACTACGCATCAAGCTGCGCTGCTTGTCTTTGCTCCTGTGTGCTCGCGCACTCTCGCCTTTTCCACTTATTTTTATTTTTGATTTATTTTTTATTTATTTTGTCAATTTTAAAAAAAAATACGCATCGTGCTGTGCTGTTTGTGTTTGCTTGAGTGCATTCGCGCGCTCTCGCTTTCTGCACTTTACAATTTTTTTGTTATTATTTATCTATTCCTGAGAGTTTACCTTATTTTTTATTTGTTTATTTAAATGAAGTCGACCAGTTGCCTGCCCTTCCTTCCATTATCCGTCACCGAGACAAACTGAACAAACTTCTGAGGTCGACCTTGTAAAGATAAGGATTCAGGTCTGTCTGCTGTTTACCTTTGCTCCTGCGCGCACTGCCCTTCTCTCCACATTTATGTGTTTGTTTGTTTGTCTATCTAATCTTTTGGGTTTTTATTTCTAATGAGGTCGACCAGTTGTCTATTTATTATTTTTTTTACTACGCATCAAGCTGCGCAGCTTGTCTTTGCTCCTGTGTGCTCGCGCACTCACGCCTTTTCCAATTATTTTTATTTTTGATTTATTTTTGATTTATTTTGTCAATTTTAAAAAAAAATACGCATCGTGCTGTGCTGTTTGTGTTTGCTTGAGTGCATTCGCGCGCTCTCGCTTTCTGCACTTTACAATTTTTTTGTTATTATTTATCTATTCCTGAGAGTTTATCTTATTATTTATTTGTTTATTTAAATGAAGTCGACCAGTTGCCTGCCCTTCCTTCCATTATCCGTCACCGAGACAAACTGAACAAAGTTCTGAGGTCGACCTTGTAAAGATAAGGATTCAGGTCTGTCTGCTGTTTACCTTTGCTCCTGCGCGCACTGCCCTTCTCTCCACATTTATGTGTTTGTTTGTTTGTCTATCTAATCTTTTGGGTTTTTATTTCTAATGAGGTCGACCAGTTGTCTATTTATTATTTTTTTTACTACGCATCAAGCTGCGCTGCTTGTCTTTGCTCCTGTGTGCTCGCGCACTCTCGCCTTTTCCACTTATTTTTGTTTTTGTTTTTTTTTTTTTTTTTGGCCAGTCCTGGGCCTTGGACTCAGGGCCGGAGCACCGTCCCTGGGTTCTTCCCGCTCAAGGCTAGCACTCTGCCACTTGAGCCACAGCGCCGCTTCTGGCCGTTTTCTGTATATGTGGTGCTGGGGAATCGAACCTAGGGCCTAGTGTATCCGAGGGAGGCACTCTTGCAACTAGGCTATATCCCCAGCCCTTTTCCACTTATTTTTATTTTTGATTTATTTTTGATTTATTTTGTCAATTTAAAAAAAAAATACGCATCGTGCTGTGCTGTTTGTGTTTGCTTGAGTGCATTCGCGTGCTCTCGCTTTCTCCACTTTACAATTTTTTTGTTATTATTTATCTATTCCTGAGAGTTTATCTTATTTTTTATTTGTTTATTTAAATGAAGTCGACCAGTTGCCTGCCCTTCCTTCCATTATCCGTCACCGAGACAAACTGAACAAAGTTCTGAGGTCGACCTTGTAAAGATAAGGATTCAGGTCTGTCTGCTGTTTACCTTTGCTCCTGAGCGCACTGCCCTTCTCTCCACATTTATGTGTTTGTTTGTTTGTCTATCTAATCTTTTGGGTTTTTATTTCTAATGAGGTCGACCAGTTGTCTATTTATTATTTTTTTTGCTGCGCATCAAGCTGCGCTGCTTGTCTTTGCTCCTGTGTGCTCGCACACTCTCGCCTTTTCCACTTATTGTTATTTTTGATTTATTTTTGATTTATTTTGTCAATATAAAAAAAATACGCATCGTGCTGTGCTGTTTGTGTTTGCTTGAGTGCATTCGCGCGCTCTCGCTTTCTCCACTTTACAATTTTTTGGTTATTATTTATCTATTCCTGAGAGTTTATCTTATTTTTTATTTGTTTATTTAAATGAAGTCGACCAGTTGCCTGCCCTTCCTTCCATTATCCGTCACCGAGACAAACTGAACAAAGTTCTGAGGTCAACCTTGTAAAGATAAGGATTCAGGTCTGTCTGCTGTTTACCTTTGCTCCTGCGCGCACTGCCCTTCTCTCCACATTTATGTGTTTGTTTGTTTGTCTATCTAATCTTTTGGGTTTTTATTTCTAATGAGGTCGACCAGTTGTCTATTTATTATTTTTTTTACTACGCATCAAGCTGCGCTGCTTGTCTTTGCTCCTGTGTGCTCGCGCACTCTCGCCTTTTCCACATATTGTTATTTTTGATTTATTTTGTCAATTAAAAAAAAATACGCATCGTGCTGTGCTGTTTGTGTTTGCTTGAGTGCATTCGCGCGCTCTCGCTTTCTGCACTTTACAATTTTTTTGTTATTATTTATCTATTCCTGAGAGTTTATCTTATTTTTTATTTGTTTATTTAAATGAAGTCGACCAGTTGCCTGCCCTTCCTTTCATTATCCGTCACCGAGACAAACTGAACAAAGTTCTGAGGTCGACCTTGTAAAGATAAGGATTCAGGTCTGTCTGCTGTTTACCTTTGCTCCTGCGCACACTGCCCTTCTCTCCACATTTATGTGTTTGTTTGTTTGTCTATCTAATCTTTTGGGTTTTTATTTCTAATGAGGTCGACCAGTTGTCTATTTATTATTTTTTTTACTACGCATCAAGCTGCGCTGCTTGTCTTTGCTCCTGTGTGCTCGTGCACTCTCGCCTTTTCCACTTCTTTTTGTTTTTGTTTTTTTTTTTTTGGCCAGTCCTGGGCCTTGGACTCAGGGCCGGAGCACCGTCCCTGGGTTCTTCCCGCTCAAGGCTAGCCCTCTGCCACTTGAGCCACAGCGCCGCTTCTGGCCGTTTTCTGTATATGTGGTGCTGGGGAATCGAACCTAGGGCCTCGTGTATCCGAGGCAGGCACTCTTGCCACTAGGCTATATCCCCAGCCCTTTTCCACTTATTTTTATTTTTGATTTATTTTGTCAATTTAAAAAAAAAATACGCATCGTGCTGTGCTGTTTGTGTTTGCTTGAGTGCATTCGCGCGCTCTCGCTTTCTCCACTTTACAATTTTTTTGTTATTATTTATCTATTCCTGAGAGTTTATCTTATTTTTTATTTGTTTATTTAAATGAAGTCGACCAGTTGCCTGCCCTTCCTTCCATTATCCGTCACCGAGACAAACTGAACAAAGTTCTGAGGTCGACCTTGTAAAGATAAGGATTCAGGTCTGTCTGCTGTTTACCTTTGCTCCTGAGCGCACTGCCCTTCTCTCCACATTTATGTGTTTGTTTGTTTGTCTATCTAATCTTTTGGGTTTTTATTTCTAATGAGGTCGACCAGTTGTCTATTTATTATTTTTTTTGCTGCGCATCAAGCTGCGCTGCTTGTCTTTGCTCCTGTGTGCTCGAACACTCTTGCCTTTTCCACTTATTGTTATTTTTGATTTATTTTTTATTTATTTTGTCAATATAAAAAAAATACGCATCGTGCTGTGCTGTTTGTGTTTGCTTGAGTGCATTCGCGCGCTCTCGCTTTCTCCACTTTACAATTTTTTGGTTATTATTTATCTATTCCTGAGAGTTTATCTTATTTTTTATTTGTTTATTTAAATGAAGTCGACCAGTTGCCTGCCCTTCCTTCCATTATCCGTCACCGAGACAAACTGAACAAAGTTCTGAGGTCGACCTTGTAAAGATAAGGATTCAGGTCTGTCTGCTGTTTACCTTTGCTCCTGCGCGCACTGCCCTTCTCTCCACATTTATGTGTTTGTTTGTTTGTCTATCTAATCTTTTGGGTTTTTATTTCTAGTGAGGTCGACCAGTTGTCTATTTATTATTTTTTTTACTACGCATCAAGCTGGGCTGCTTGTCTTTGCTCCTGTGTGCTCGCGCACTCTCGCCTTTTCCACTTATTTTTATTTTTGATTTATTTTTGATTTATTTTCTCAATTTAAAAAAAAAATACGCATCGTGCTGTGCTGTTTGTGTTTGCTTGAGTGCATTCGCGCGCTCTCGCTTTCTCCACTTTACAATTTTTTTGTTATTATTTATCTATTCCTGAGAGTTTATCTTATTTTTTATTTGTTTATTTTAATGAAGTAGACCAGTTGCCTGCCCTTCGTTCCATTATCCGTCACCGAGACAAACTGAACAAAGTTCTGAGGTCGACCTTGTAAAGATAAGGATTCAGGTCTGTCTGCTGTTTACCTTTGCTCCTGCGCGCACTGCCCTTCTCTCCACATTTATGTGTTTGTTTGTTTGTCTATCTAATCTTTTGGGTTTTTATTTCTAATGAGGTCGACCAGTTGTCTATTTATTATTTTTTTTACTACGCATCAAGCTGCGCTGCTTGTCTTTGCTCCTGTGTGCTGGCGCACTCTCGCCTTTTCCACATATTGTTATTTTTGATTTATTTTTGATTTATTTTGTCAATATAAAAAAATACGCATCGTGCTGTGCTGTTTGTGTTTGCTTGAGTGCATTCGCGCGCTCTCGCATTCTCCACTTTACAATTTTTTTGTTATCATTTATCTATTCCTGAGAGTTTATCTTATTTTTTATTTGTTTATTTAAATGAAGTCGACCAGTTGCCTGCCCTTCCTTCCATTATCCGTCACCGAGACAAACTGAACAAAGTTCTGAGGTCGACCTTGTAAAGATAAGGATTCAGGTCTGTCTGCTGTTTACCTTTGCTCCTGCGCGCACTGCCCTTCTCTCCACATTTATGTGTTTGTTTGTTTGTCTATCTAATCTTTTGGGTTTTTATTTCTAATGAGGTCGACCAGTTGTCTATTTATTATTTTTTTTGCTGCGCATCAAGCTGCGCTGCTTGTCTTTGCTCCTGTGTGCTCGAACACTCTTGCCTTTTCCACTTATTGTTATTTTTGATTTATTTTTTATTAATTTTGTCAATATAAAAAAAATACGCATCGTGCTGTGCTGTTTGTGTTTGCTTGAGTGCATTCGCGCGCTCTTGCTTTCTCCACTTTACAATTTTTTTGTTATAATTTATCTATTCCTGAGAGTTTATCTTATTTTTTATTTGTTTATTTAAATGAACTCGACCAGTTGCCTGCCCTTCCTTCCATTATCCGTCACCGAGACAAACTGAACAAAGTTCTGAGGTCGACCTTGTAAAGATAAGGATTCAGGTCTGTCTGCTGTTTACCTTTGCTCCTGCGCGCACTGCCTTTCTCTCCACATTTATGTGTTTGTTTGTTTGTCTATCTAATCTTTTGGGTTTTTATTTCTAATGAGGTCGACCAGTTGTCTATTTATTATGTTTTTTTACTACGCATCAAGCTGCGCTGCTTGTCTTTGCTCCTGTGTGCTCGCGCACTCTCGCCTTTTCCACTTATTGTTATTTTTGATTTATTTTTGATTTATTTTGTCAATTTAAAAAAAATACGCATCGTGCTGTGCTGTTTGTGTTTGCTTGAGTGCATTCGCGCGCTCTCGCTTTCTCCACTTTACAATTTTTTTGTTATTATTTATCTATTCCTGAGAGTTTATCTTATTTTTTATTTGTTTATTTAAATGAAGTCGACCAGTTGCCTGCCCTTCGTTCCATTATCCGTCACCGAGACAAACTGAACAAAGTTCTGAGGTCGACCTTGTAAAGATAAGGATTCAGGTCTGTCTGCTGTTTACATTTGCTCCTGAGCGCACTGCCCTTCTCTCCACATTTATGTGTTTGTTTGTTTGTCTATCTAATCTTTTGGGTTTTTATTTCTAGTGAGGTCGACCAGTTGTCTATTTATTATTTTTTTTACTACGCATCAAGCTGGGCTGCTTGTCTTTGCTCCTGTGTGCTCGCGCACTCTCGCCTTTTCCACTTATTTTTATTTTTGATTTATTTTTGATTTATTTTCTCAATTTAAAAAAAAAATACGCATCGTGCTGTGCTGTTTGTGTTTGCTTGAGTGCATTCGCGCGCTCTCGCTTTCTCCACTTTACAATTTTTTTGTTATTATTTATCTATTCCTGAGAGTTTATCTTATTTTTTATTTGTTTATTTTAATGAAGTAGACCAGTTGCCTGCCCTTCGTTCCATTATCCGTCACCGAGACAAACTGAACAAAGTTCTGAGGTCGACCTTGTAAAGATAAGGATTCAGATCTGTCTGCTGTTCACCTTTGCTCCTGCGCGCACTGCCCTTCTCTCCACATTTATGTGTTTGTTTGTTTGTCTATCTAATCTTTTGGGTTTTTATTTCTAATGAGGTCGACCAGTTGTCTATTTATTATTTTTTTTACTACGCATCAAGCTGCGCTGCTTGTCTTTGCTCCTGTGTGCTCGCGCACTCTCGCCTTTTCCACATATTGTTATTTTTGATTTATTTTTGATTTATTTTGTCAATATAAAAAAATACGCATCGTGCTGTGCTGTTTGTGTTTGCTTGAGTGCATTCGCGCGCTCTCGCATTCTCCACTTTACAATTTTTTTGTTATCATTTATCTATTCCTGAGAGTTTATCTTATTTTTTATTTGTTTATTTAAATGAAGTCGACCAGTTGCCTGCCCTTCCTTCCATTATCCGTCACCGAGACAAACTGAACAAAGTTCTGAGGTCGACCTTGTAAAGATAAGGATTCAGGTCTGTCTGCTGTTTACCTTTGCTCCTGCGCGCACTGCCCATCTCTCCACATTTATGTGTTTGTTTGTTTGTCTATCTAATCTTTTGGGTTTTTATTTCTAATGAGGTCGACCAGTTGTCTATTTATTATTTTTTTTACTACGCATCAAGCTGCGCTGCTTGTCTTTGCTCCTGTGTGCTTGCGCACTCTCGCTTTTTCCACTTATTTTTATTTTTGATTTATTTTTGATTTATTTTGTCAATTTTAAAAAAAATACGCATCGTGCTGTGCTGTTTGTGTTTGCTTGAGTGCATTCGCGCGCTCTCGCTTTCTCCACTTTACAATTTTTTTGTTATTATTTATCTATTCCTGAGAGTTTATCTTATTTTTTATTTGTTTATTTAAATGAAGTCGACCAGATGCCTGCCCTTCCTTCCATTATCCCTCACCGAGACAAACTGAACAAAGTTCTGAGGTCGACCTTGTAAAGATAAGGATTCAGGTCTGTCTGCTGTTTACCTTTGTTCCTGCGCGCACTGCCCTTCTCTCCACATTTATGTGTTTGTTTGTTTGTCTATCTAATCTTTTGGGTTTTTATTTCTAATGAGGTCGACCAGTTGTCTATTTATTATTTTTTTTACTACGCATCAAGCTGCGCTGCTTGTCTTTGCTCCTGTGTGCTCGCGCACTCTCGCCTTTTCCACTTATTTTTATTTTTGATTTATTTTTGATTTATTTTGTCAATTTTAAAAAAAAATACGCATCGTGCTGTGCTGTTTGTGTTTGCTTGAGTGCATTCGCGCGCTCTCGCTTTCTGCACTTTACAATTTTTTTGTTATTATTTATCTATTCCTGAGAGTTTATCTTATTTTTTATTTGTTTATTTAAATGAAGTCGACCCTTTGCCTGCCCTTCCTTCCATTATCCGTCACCGAGACAAACTGAACAAAGTTCTGAGGTCGACCTTGTAAAGATAAGGATTCAGGTCTGTCTGCTGTTTACCTTTGCTCCTGCGCGCACTGCCCTTCTCTCCACATTTATGTGTTTGTTTGTTTGTCTATCTAATCTTTTGGGTTTTTATTTCTAATGAGGTCGACCAGTTGTCTATTTATTATTTTTTTTACTACGCATCAAGCTGCGCTGCTTGTCTTTGCTCCTGTGTGCTCGCGCACTCTCGCCTTTTCCACTTATTTTTGTTTTTTTTTTTTTTTTTTTTTTGGCCAGTCCTGGGCCTTGGACTCAGGGCCGGAGCACCGTCCCTGGGTTCTTCCCGCTCAAGGCTAGCACTCTGCCACTTGAGCCACAGCGCCGCTTCTGGCCGTTTTCTGTATATGTGGTGCTGGGGAATCGAACCTAGGGCCTCGTGTATCCGAGGCAGGCACTCTTGCCACTAGGCTATATCCCCAGCCCTTTTCCACTTATTTTTATTTTTGATTTATTTTTGATTTATTTTGTCAATTTAAAAAAAAAATACGCATCGTGCTGTGCTGTTTGTGTTTGCTTGAGTGCATTCGCGCGCTCTCGCTTTCTCCACTTTACAATTTTTTTGTTATTATTTATCTATTCCTGAGAGTTTATCTTATTTTTTATTTGTTTATTTAAATGAAGTCGACCAGTTGCCTGCCCTTCCTTCCATTATCCGTCACCGAGACAAACTGAACAAACTTCTGAGGTCGACCTTGTAAAGATAAGGATTCAGGTCTGTCTGCTGTTTACCTTTGCTCCTGAGCGCACTGCCCTTCTCTCCACATTTATGTGTTTGTTTGTTTGTCTATCTAATCTTTTGGGTTTTTATTTCTAATGAGGTCGACCAGTTGTCTATTTATTATTTTTTTTGCTGCGCATCAAGCTGCGCTGCTTGTCTTTGCTCCTGTGTGCTCGCACACTTTCGCCTTTTCCACTTATTGTTATTTTTGATTTATTTTTTATTTATTTTGTCAATATAAAAAAAAATACGCATCGTGCTGTGCTGTTTGTGTTTGCTTGAGTGCATTCGCGCGCTCTCGCTTTCTCCACTTTACAATTTTTTGGGTATTATTTATCTATTCCTGAGAGTTTATCTTATTTTTTATTTGTTTATTTAAATGAAGTCGACCAGTTGCCTGCCCTTCCTTCCATTATCCGTCACCGAGACAAACTGAACAAAGTTCTGAGGTCGACCTTGTAAAGATAAGGATTCAGGTCTGTCTGCTGTTTACCTTTGCTCCTGCGCGCACTGCCCTTCTCTCCACATTTATGTGTTTGTTTGTTTGTCTATCTAATCTTTTGGGTTTTTATTTCTAATGAGGTCGACCAGTTGTCTATTTATTATTTTTTTTACTACGCATCAAGCTGCGCTGCTTGTCTTTGCTCCTGTGTGCTCGCGCACTCTCGCCTTTTCCACTTATTGTTATTTTTGATTTATTTTGTCAATTTAAAAAAAATACGCATCGTGCTGTGCTGTTTGTGTTTGCTTGAGTGCATTCGCGCGTTCTCGCTTTCTGCACTTTACAATTTTTTTGTTATTATTTATCTATTCCTGAGAGTTTATCTTATTTTTTATTTGTTTATTTAAATGAAGTCGACCAGTTGCCTGCCCTTCCTTCCATTATCCGTCACCGAGACAAACTGAACAAAGTTCTGAGGTCGACCTTGTAAAGATAAGGATTCAGGTCTGTCTGCTGTTTACCTTTGCTCCTGCGCGCACTGCCCTTCTCTCCACATTTATGTGTTTGTTTGTTTGTCTATCTAATCTTTTGGGTTTTTATTTCTAGTGAGGTCGACCAGTTGTCTATTTATTATTTTTTTTACTACGCATCAAGCTGGGCTGCTTGTCTTTGCTCCTGTGTGCTCGCGCACTCTCGCCTTTTCCACTTATTTTTATTTTTGATTTATTTTTGATTTATTTTCTCAATTTAAAAAAAAAATACGCATCGTGCTGTGCTGTTTGTGTTTGCTTGAGTGTATTCGCGCGCTCTCGCTTTCTCCACTTTACAATTTTTTTGTTATTATTTATCTATTCCTGAGAGTTTATCTTATTTTTTATTTGTTTATTTTAATGAAGTAGACCAGTTGCCTGCCCTTCCTTCCATTATACGTCACCGAGACAAACTGAACAAAGTTCTGAGGTCGACCTTGTAAAGATAAGGATTCAGGTCTGTCTGCTGTTTACCTTTGCTCCTGCGCGCACTGCCCTTCTCTCCACATTTATGTGTTTGTTTGTTTGTCTATCTAATCTTTTGGGTTTTTATTTCTAATGAGGTCGACCAGTTGTCTATTTATTATTTTTTTTACTACGCATCAAGCTGCGCTGCTTGTCTTTGCTCCTGTGTGCTTGCGCACTCTCGCTTTTTCCACTTATTTTTATTTTTGATTTATTTTTGATTTATTTTGTCAATTTTAAAAAAAATACGCATCGTGCTGTGCTGTTTGTGTTTGCTTGAGTGCATTCGCGCGCTCTCGCTTTCTCCACTTTACAATATTTTTGTTATTATTTATCTATTCCTGAGAGTTTATCTTATTTTTTATTTGTTTATTTAAATGAAGTCGACCAGTTGCCTGCCCTTCCTTCCATTATCCCTCACCGAGACAAACTGAACAAAGTTCTGAGGTCGACCTTGTAAAGATAAGGATTCAGGTCTGTCTGCTGTTTACCTTTGCTCCTGCGCGCACTGCCCTTCTCTCCACATTTATGTGTTTGTTTGTTTGTCTATCTAATCTTTTGGGTTTTTATTTCTAATGAGGTCGACCAGTTGTCTATTTATTATTTTTTTTACTACGCATCAAGCTGCGCTGCTTGTCTTTGCTCCTGTGTGCTCGCGCACTCTCGCCTTTTCCACTTATTTTTATTTTTGATTTATTTTTGATTTATTTTGTCAATTTTAAAAAAAAATACGCATCGTGCTGTGCTGTTTGTGTTTGCTTGAGTGCATTCGCGCGCTCTCGCTTTCTGCACTTTACAATTTTTTTGTTATTATTTATCTATTCCTGAGAGTTTATCTTATTTTTTATTTGTTTATTTAAATGAAGTCGACCAGTTGCCTGCCCTTCCTTCCATTATCCGTCACCGAGACAAACTGAACAAAGTTCTGAGGTCGACCTTGTAAAGATAAGGATTCAGGTCTCTCTGCTGTTTACCTTTGCTCCTGCGCGCACTGCCCTTCTCTCCACATTTATGTGTTTGTTTGTTTGTCTATCTAATCTTTTGGGTTTTTATTTCTAATGAGGTCGACCAGTTGTCTATTTATTATTTTTTTTACTACGCATCAAGCTACGCTGCTTGTCTTTGCTCCTGTGTGCTCGCGCACTCTCGCCTTTTCCACTTATTTTTGTTTTTTTTTTTTTTTTTTTTTGGCCAGTCCTGGGCCTTGGACTCAGGGCCGGAGCACCGTCCCTGGGTTCTTCCCGCTCAAGGCTAGCACTCTGCCACTTGAGCCACAGCGCCGCTTCTGGCCGTTTTCTGTATATGTCGTGCTGGGGAATCGAACCTAGGGCCTCGTGTATCCGAGGCAGGCACTCTTGCCACTAGGCTATATCCCCAGCCCTTTTCCACTTATTTTTATTTTTGATTTATTTTTGATTTATTTTGTCAATTTTAAAAAAAAATACGCATCGTGCTGTGCTGTTTGTGTTTGCTTGAGTGCATTCGCGCGCTCTCGCTTTCTCCACTTTTCAATTTTTTTGTTATTATTTATTTATTCCTGAGTGTTTATCTTATTTTTTATTTGTTTATTTAAATGAAGTCGACCAGTTGCCTGCCCTTCCTTCCATTATCCGTCACCGAGACCAACTGAACAAAATTCTGAGGTCGACCTTGTAAAGATAAGGATTCAGGTCTGTCTGCTGTTTACCTTTGCTCCTGAGCTCACTGCCCTTCTCTCCACATTCATGTGTTTGTTTGTTTGTCTATCTAATCTTTTGGGTTTTTATTTCTAATGAGGTCGACCAGTTGTCTATTTATTATTTTTTTTGCTGCGCATCAAGCTGCGCTGCTTGTCTTTGCTCCTGTGTGCTCGCACACTCTCGCCTTTTCCACTTATTGTTATTTTTGATTTATTTTTTATTTATTTTGTCAATATAAAAAAAAATACGCATCGTGCTGTGCTGTTTGTGTTTGCTTGAGTGCATTCGCGCGCTCTCGCTTTCTCCACTTTACAATTTTTTGGTTATTATTGATCTATTCCTGAGAGTTTATCTTATTTTTTATTTGTTTATTTAAATGAAGTCGACCAGTTGCCTGCCCTTCCTTCCATTATCCGTCACCGAGACAAACTGAACAAAGTTCTGAGGTCGACCTTGTAAAGATAAGGATTCAGGTCTGTCTGCTGTTTACCTTTGCTCCTGCGCGCACTGCCCTTCTCTCCACATTTATGTGTTTGTTTGTTTGTCTATCTAATCTTTTGGGTTTTTATTTCTAATGAGGTCGACCAGTTGTCTATTTATTATTTTTTTTACTACGCATCAAGCTGCGCTGCTTGTCTTTGCTCCTGTGTGCTCGCGCACTCTCGCCTTTTCCACTTATTTTTGTTTTTGTTTTTTTTTTTTTTTGGCCAGTCCTGGGCCTTGGACTCAGGGCCGGAGCACCGTCCCTGGGTTCTTCCCGCTCAAGGCTAGCACTCTGCCACTTGAGCCACAGCGCCGCTTCTGGCCGTTTTCTGTATATGTGGTGCTGGGGAATCGAACCTAGGGCCTCGTGTATCCGTGGCAGGCACTCTTGCCACTAGGCTATATCCCAAGCCCTTTTCCACTTATTTTTATTTTTGATTTATTTTTGATTTATTTTGTCAATTTTAAAAAAAAATACGCATCGTGCTGTGCTGTTTGTGTTTGCTTGAGTGCATTCGCGCGCTCTCGCTTTCTCCACTTTACAATTTTTTTGTTATTATTTATCTATTCCTGAGAGTTTATCTTATTTTTTATTTGTTTATTTAAATGAAGTCGACCAGTTGCCTGCCCTTCCTTCCATTATCCGTCACCGAGACAAACTGAACAAACTTCTGAGGTCGACCTTGTAAAGATAAGGATTCAGGTCTGTCTGCTGTTTACCTTTGCTCCTGAGCGCACTGCCCTTCTCTCCACATTTATGTGTTTGTTTGTTTGTCTATCTAATCTTTTAGGTTTTTATTTCTAATGAGGTCGACCAGTTGTCTATTTATTATTTTTTTTGCTGCGCATCAAGCTGCGCTGCTTGTCTTTGCTCCTGTGTGCTCGCACACTTTCGCCTTTTCCACTTATTGTTATTTTTGATTTATTTTTTATTTATTTTGTCAATATAAAAAAAATACGCATCGTGCTGTGCTGTTTGTGTTTGCTTGAGTGCATTCGCGCGCTCTCGCTTTCTCCACTTTACAATTTTTTGGTTATTATTTATCTATTCCTGAGAGTTTATCTTATTTTTTATTTGTTTATTTAAATGAAGTCGACCAGTTGCCTGCCCTTCCTTCCATTATCCGTCACCGAGA
This sequence comes from Perognathus longimembris pacificus, assembly GCF_023159225.1. Classification (NCBI taxonomy): domain Eukaryota; kingdom Metazoa; phylum Chordata; class Mammalia; order Rodentia; family Heteromyidae; genus Perognathus; species Perognathus longimembris. Next base: position 7,644 of record NW_025960847.1, on the reverse strand, counting down.
CAAACTGAACAAAGTTCTGAGGTCGACCTTGTAAAGATAAGGATTCAGGTCTGTCTGCTGTTTACCTTTGCTCCTGCGCGCACTGCCCTTCTCTCCACATTTATGTGTTTGTTTGTTTGTCTATCTAATCTTTTGGGTTTTTATTTCTAATGAGGTCGACCACTTGTCTATTTATTATTTTTTTTACTACGCATCAAGCTGCGCTGCTTGTCTTTGCTCCTGTGTGCTCGCGCAGTCTCGCCTTTTCCACTTATTGTTATTTTTGATTTATTTTGTCAATTTAAAAAAAATACGCATCGTGCTGTGCTGTTTGTGTTTGCTTGAGTGCATTCGCGCGTTCTCGCTTTCTGCACTTTACAATTTTTTTGTTATTATTTATCTATTCCTGAGAGTTTATCTTATTTTTTATTTGTTTATTTAAATGAAGTCGACCAGTTGCCTGCCCTTCCTTCCATTATCCGTCACCGAGACAAACTGAACAAAGTTCTAAGGTCGACCTTGTAAAGATAAGGATTCAGGTCTGTCTGCTGTTTACCTTTGCTCCTGCGCGCACTGCCCTTCTCTCCACATTTATGTGTTTGTTTGTTTGTCTATCTAATCTTTTGGGTTTTTATTTCTAGTGAGGTCGACCAGTTGTCTATTTATTATTTTTTTTACTACGCATCAAGCTGGGCTGCTTGTCTTTGCTCCTGTGTGCTCGCGCACTCTCGCCTTTTCCACTTATTTTTATTTTTGATTTATTTTTGATTTATTTTCTCAATTTAAAAAAAAAATACGCATCGTGCTGTGCTGTTTGTGTTTGCTTGAGTGTATTCGCGCGCTCTCGCTTTCTCCACTTTACAATTTTTTTGTTATTATTTATCTATTCCTGAGAGTTTATCTTATTTTTTATTTGTTTATTTTAATGAAGTAGACCAGTTGCCTGCCCTTCCTTCCATTATCCGTCACCGAGACAAACTGAACAAAGTTCTGAGGTCGACCTTGTAAAGATAAGGATTCAGGTCTGTCTGCTGTTTACCTTTGCTCCTGCGCGCACTGCCCTTCTCTCCACATTTATGTGTTTGTTTGTTTGTCTATCTAATCTTTTGGGTTTTTATTTCTAATGAGGTCGACCAGTTGTCTATTTATTATTTTTTTTACTACGCATCAAGCTGCGCTGCTTGTCTTTGCTCCTGTGTGCTCGCGCACTCTCGCCTTTTCCACATATTGTTATTTTTGATTTATTTTTGATTTATTTTGTCAATATAAAAAAATATGCATCGTGCTGTGCTGTTTGTGTTTGCTTGAGTGCATTCGCGCGCTCTCGCATTCTCCACTTTACAATTTTTTTGTTATCATTTATCTATTCCTGAGAGTTTATCTTATTTTTTATTTGTTTATTTAAATGAAGTCGACCAGTTGCCTGCCCTTCCTTCCATTATCCGTCACCGAGACAAACTGAACAAAGTTCTGAGGTCGACCTTGTAAAGATAAGGATTCAGGTCTGTCTGCTGTTTACCTTTGCTCCTGCGCGCACTGCCCTTCTCTCCACATTTATGTGTTTGTTTGTTTGTCTATCTAATCTTTTGGGTTTTTATTTCTAATGAGGTCGACCAGTTGTCTATTTATTATTTTTTTTACTACGCATCAAGCTGCGCTGCTTGTCTTTGCTCCTGTGTGCTCGCGCACTCTCGCCTTTTCCACTTATTTTTGTTTTTTTTTTTTTTTTTTTTTGGCCGTCCTGGGCCTTGGACTCAGGGCCGGAGCACCGTCCCTGGGTTCTTCCCGCTCAAGGCTAGCACTCTGCCACTTGAGCCACAGCGCCGCTTCTGGCCGTTTTCTGTATATGTCGTGCTGGGGAATCGAACCTAGGGCCTCGTGTATCCGAGGCAGGCACTCTTGACACTAGGCTATATCCCCAGCCCTTTTCCACTTATTTTTATTTTTGATTTATTTTTGATTTATTTTGTCATTTTTTAAAAAAAATACGCATCGTGCTGTGCTGTTTGTGTTTGCTTGAGTGCATTCGCGCGCTCTCGCTTTCTCCACTTTACAATTTTTTTGTTATTATTTATTTATTCCTGAGTGTTTATCTAATTTTTTATTTGTTTATTTAAATGAAGTCGACCAGTTGCCTGCCCTTCCTTCCATTATCCGTCACCGAGACAAACTGAACAAAGTTCTGAGGTCGACCTTGTAAAGATAAGGATTCAGGTCTGTCTGCTGTTTACCTTTGCTCCTGCGCGCACTGCCCTTCTCTCCACATTTATGTGTTTGTTTGTTTGTCTATCAAATCTTTTGGGTTTTTATTTCTAATGAGGTCGACCAGTTGTCTATTTATTATTTTTTTTACTACGCATCAAGCTGCGCTGCTTGTCTTTGCTCCTGTGTGCTCGCGCACTCTCGCCTTTTCCACTTATTGTTATTTTTGATTTATTTTTGATTTATTTTGTCAATTTAAAAAAAATACGCATCGTGCTGTGCTGTTTGTGTTTGCTTGAGTGCGTTCGCGCGCTCTCGCTTTCTGCACTTTACAATTTTTTTGTTATTATTTATCTATTCCTGAGAGTTTAAATTATTTTTTATTTGTTTATTTAAATGAAGTCGACCAGTTGCCTGCCCTTCCTTCCATTATCCGTCACCGAGACAAACTGAACAAAGTTCTGAGGTCGACCTTGTAAAGATAAGGATTCAGGTCTGTCTGCTGTTTACCTTTGCTCCTGCGCGCACTGCCCTTCTCTCCACATTTATGTGTTTGTTTGTTTGTCTATCTAATCTTTTGGGTTTTTATTTCTAATGAGGTCGACCAGTTGTCTATTTATTATTTTTTTTACTACGCATCAAGCTGCGCTGCTTGTCTTTGCTCCTGTGTGCTCGCGCACTCTCGCCTTTTCCACTTATTTTTATTTTTGATTTATTTTTGATTTATTTTGTCAATTTTAAAAAAAAATAAGCATCGTCTTGTGCTGTTTGTGTTTGCTTGAGTGCATTCGCGCGCTCTCGCTTTCTGCACTTTACAATTTTTTTGTTATTATTTATCTATTCCTGAGAGTTTATCTTATTTTTTATTTGTTTATTTAAATGAAGTCGACCAGTTGCCTGCCCTTCCTTCCATTATCCGTCACCGAGACAAACTGAACAAAGTTCTGAGGTCGACCTTGTAAAGATAAGGATTCTGGTCTGTCTGCTGTTTACCTTTGCTCCTGCGCGCACTGCCCTTCTCTCCACATTTATGTGTTTGTTTGTTTGTCTATCTAATCTTTTGGGTTTTTATTTCTAATGAGGTCGACCAGTTGTCTATTTATTATTTTTTTTACTACGCATCAAGCTGCGCTGCTTGTCTTTGCTCCTGTGTGCTCGCGCACTCTCGCCTTTTCCACTTATTTTTGTTTTTTTTTTTTTTTTTTTTTTTGGCCGTCCTGGGCCTTGGACTCAGGGCCGGAGCACCGTCCCTGGGTTCTTCCCGCTCAAGGCTAGCACTCTGCCACTTGAGCCACAGCGCCGCTTCTGGCCGTTTTCTGTATATGTCGTGCTGGGGAATCGAACCTAGGGCCTCGTGTATCCGAGGCAGGCACTCTTGCCACTAGGCTATATCCCCAGCCCTTTTCCACTTATTTTTATTTTTGATTTATTTTTGATTTATTTTGTCATTTTTTAAAAAAATACGCATCGTGCTGTGCTGTTTGTGTTTGCTTGAGTGCATTCGCGCGCTCTCGCTTTCTCCACTTTACAATTTTTTTGTTATTATTTATTTATTCCTGAGTGTTTATCTTATTTTTTATTTGTTTATTTAAATGAAGTCGACCAGTTGCCTGCCCTTCCTTCCATTATCCGTCACCGAGACAAACTGAACAAAGTTCTGAGGTCGACCTTGTAAAGATAAGGATTCAGGTCTGTCTGCTGTTTACCTTTGCTCCTGAGCTCACTGCCCTTCTCTCCACATTTATGTGTTTGTTTGTTTGTCTATCTAATCTTTTGGGTTTTTATTTCTAATGAGGTCGACCAGTTGTCTATTTATTATTTTTTTTGCTGCGCATCAAGCTGCGCTGCTTGTCTTTGCTCCTGTGTGCTCGCACACTCTCGCCTTTTCCACTTATTGTTATTTTTGATTTATTTTTTATTTATTTTGTCAATATAAAAAAAATACGCATCGTGCTGTGCTGTTTGTGTTTGCTTGAGTGCATTCGCGCGCTCTCGCTTTCTCCACTTTACAATTTTTTGGTTATTATTGATCTATTCCTGAGAGTTTATCTTATTTTTTATTTGTTTATTTAAATGAAGTCGACCAGTTGCCTGCCCTTCCTTCCATTATCCGTCACCGAGACAAACTGAACAAAGTTCTGAGGTCGACCTTGTAAAGATAAGGATTCAGGTCTGTCTGCTGTTTACCTTTGCTCCTGCGCGCACTGCCCTTCTCTCCACATTTATGTGTTTGTTTGTTTGTCTATCAAATCTTTTGGGTTTTTATTTCTAATGAGGTCGACCAGTTGTCTATTTATTATTTTTTTTACTACGCATCAAGCTGCGCTGCTTGTCTTTGCTCCTGTGTGCTCGCGCACTCTCGCCTTTTCCACTTATTGTTATTTTTGATTTATTTTTGATTTATTTTGTCAATTTAAAAAAAATACGCATCGTGCTGTGCTGTTTGTGTTTGCTTGAGTGCGTTCGCGCGCTCTCGCTTTCTGCACTTTACAATTTTTTTGTTATTATTTATCTATTCCTGAGAGTTTATCTTATTTTTTATTTGTTTATTTAAATGAAGTCGACCAGTTGCCTGCCCTTCCTTCCATTATCCGTCACCGAGACAAACTGAACAAAGTTCTGAGGTCGACCTTGTAAAGATAAGGATTCAGGTCTGTCTGCTGTTTACCTTTGCTCCTGCGCGCACTGCCCTTCTCTCCACATTTATGTGTTTGTTTGTTTGTCTATCTAATCTTTTGGGTTTTTATTTCTAATGAGGTCGACCAGTTGTCTATTTATTATTTTTTTTACTACGCATCAAGCTGCGCTGCTTGTCTTTGCTCCTGTGTGCTCGCGCACACTCGCCTTTTCCACATATTGTTATTTTTGATTTATTTTTGATTTATTTTGTCAATATAAAAAATACGCATCGTGCTGTGCTGTTTGTGTTTGCTTGAGTGCATTCGCGCGCTCTCGCTTTCTCCACTTTACAATTTTTTTGTTATTATTTATCTATTCCTGAGAGTTTATCTTATTTTTTATTTGTTTATTTAAATGAAGTCGACCAGTTGCCTGCCCTTCCTTCCATTATCCGTCACCGAGACAAACTGAACAAAGTTCTGAGGTCGACCTTGTAAAGATAAGGATTCAGGTCTGTCTGCTGTTTACCTTTGCTCCTGCGCGCACTGCCCATCTCTCCACATTTATGTGTTTGTTTGTTTGTCTATCTAATCTTTTGGGTTTTTATTTCTAATGAGGTCGACCAGTTGTCTATTTATTTTTTTTTTACTACGCATCAAGCTGCGCTGCTTGTCTTTGCTCCTGTGTGCTCGCGCACTCTCGCCTTTTCCACTTATTTTATTTTTGATTTATTTTTGATTTATTTTGTCAATTTAAAAAAAATACGCATCGTGCTGTGCTGTTTGTGTTTGCTTGAGTGCATTCGCGCGCTCTCGCTTTCTCCACTTTACAATTTTTTTGTTATTATTTATCTATTCCTGAGAGTTTATCTTATTTTTTATTTGTTTATTTAAATGAAGTCGACCAGTTGCCTGCCCTTCCTTCCATTATCCGTCACCGAGACAAACTGAACAAAGTTCTGAGGTTGACCTTGTAAAGATAAGGATTCAGGTCTGTCTGCTGTTTACCTTTGCTCCTGCGCCCACTGCCCATCTCTCCACATTTATGTGTTTGTTTGTTTGTCTCTCTAATGTTTTGGGTTTTTATTTCTAATGAGGTCGACCAGTTGTCTATTTATTATTTTTTTTACTACGCATCAAGCTGCGCTGCTTGTCTTTGCTCCTGTGTGCTCGCGCACTCTCGCCTTTTCCACTTGTTTTTATTTTTGATTTATTTTTGATTTATTTTGTCAATTTAAAAAAAAATACGCATCGTGCTGTGCTGTTTGTGTTTGCTTGAGTGCATTCGCGCGCTCTCGCTTTCTCCACTTTACAATTTTTTTGTTATTATTTATCTATTCCTGAGAGTTTAAATTATTTTTTATTTGTTTATTTAAATGAAGTCGACCAGTTGCCTGCCCTTCCTTCCATTATCCGTCACCGAGACAAACTGAACAAAGTTCTGAGGTCGACCTTGTAAAGATAAGGATTCAGGTCTGTCTGCTGTTTACCTTTGCTCCTGCACGCACTGCCCTTCTCTCCACATTTATGTGTTTGTTTGTTTGTCTATCTAATCTTTTGGGTTTTTATTTCTAATGAGGTCGACCAGTTGTCTATTCATTATTTTTTTTACTACGCATCAAGCTGCGCTGCTTGTCTTTGCTCCTGTGTGCTCGCGCACTCTCGCCTTTTCCACTTATTTTTATTTTTGATTTATTTTTGATTTATTTTGTCAATTTAAAAAAAATACGCATCGTGCTGTGCTGTTTGTGTTTGCTTGAGTGCATTCGCGCGCTCTCGCTTTCTCCACTTTACAATTTTTTTGTTATTATTTATCTATTCCTGAGAGTTTATCTTATTTTTTATTTGTTTATTTAAATGAAGTCGACCAGTTGCCTGCCCTTCCTTCCATTATCCGTCACCGAGACAAACTGAACAAAGTTCTGAGGTCGACCTTGTAAAGATAAGGCTTCAGGTCTGTCTGCTGTTTACCTTTGCTCCTGCGCGCACTGCCCTTCTCACCACATTTATGTGTTTGTTTGTTTGTCTATCTAATCTTTTGGGTTTTTATTTCTAATGAGGTCGACCAGTTGTCTATTTATTATTTTTTTTACTACGCATCAAGCTGCGCTGCATGTCTTTGCTCCTGTGTGCTCGCGCACTCTCGCCTTTTCCACTTATTTTTATTTTTGATTTATTTTTGATTTATTTTGTCAATATAAAAAAAAATACGCATCGTGCTGTGCTGTTTGTGTTTGCTTGAGTGCATTCGCGCGCTCTCGCTTTGTGCACTTTACAATTTTTTGTTATTATTTATCTATTCCTGAGAGTTTATCTTATTTTTTATTTGTTTATTTAAATGAAGTCGACCAGTTTCCTCCCTTCCTTCCATTATCCGTCACCGAGACAAACTGAACAAAGTTCTGAGGTCGACCTTGTAAAGATAAGGATTCAGGTCTGTCTGCTGTTTACCTTTGCTCCTGCGCGCACTGCCCTTCTCTCCACATTTATGTGTTTGTTTGTTTGTCTATCTAATCTTTTGGGTTTTTATTTCTAATGAGGTCGACCAGTTGTCTATTTATTATTTTTTTTACTACGCATCAAGCTGCGCTGCTTGTCTTTGCTCCTGTGTGCTCGCTCACTCTCGCCTTTTCCACTTATTTTTGTTTTTGTTTTTTTTTTTTTTTTGGCCAGTCCTGGGCCTTGGACTCAGGGCCGGAGCACCGTCCCTGGGTTCTTCCCGCTCAAGGCTAGCACTCTGCCACTTGAGCCACAGCGCCGCTTCTGGCCGTTTTCTGTATATGTGGTGCTGGGGAATCGAACCTAGGGCCTCGTGTATCCGAGGCAGGCACTCTTGCCACTAGGC